>NC_081526.1:3300732-3550732 GCF_030273125.1 Centropristis striata | reverse complement strand
GCTGGATCAAGTTCCCCCCAGAAGGCCTAAAGAGATCCTTGTCATATTCATACATGGTAGACTACAGCACTACTGTATTACTGTATACCAGGGTTTTAGAAATACACACAGTATGTGTTTTAATACCGTCAAAAATAAAGACTCTATCTAGACTCTGTCTATTAAACTAGTAGGGAGATGCTCTATTTCAGGGGTCTCAAACTCAAATTACCTGGGGGCCGCTGGAGGCAGTATCAAAATGACAGAAAAAAACTACATTACTTAAAAAAGACACAAAATGACCAAAAAAAGACACAAAACTACCAAAAAAAAGACACAAAATTACTAAAAAACACTAAATTACTTAAAAAAAGACACAAAATGACACAAAAAAGACACAAAATGACCAAAAAAGACACAAAATTATTTAAAAAAAAGATAAAATTATTAAAAAAGACACAAAATTACCAAAAAACTAAATTAAAAGGGACCTTCCACACACAACAAGGTAAAGTGCCATTCATATAAAACTCACATTAAACTCAAATCAAGGTGGGGGCCACAAAATATCGTCACGAGGGCCACAAGTGGCCCACGGGCCCCGAGTTTGAAACCCATGCTCTATTTACATAATGTATTGTAGTGCACAGCAGCGGCCACCAGAGGGCAGTCTCTACTGGTGGAACAGGCAGCGTTACAACTCTATTCAAATATTTGCATATTTTCGACTTAATATCATAAAGAAATGTTAAATTTTAGATTTAATATAATCTTTTCTCACTTTTTTACTTCATCACTATCTAGATAATAATTTCCCTTTTAAATAAACTTATAATTTCTATTAATTTTTATGTTTAAATTAGTATATATATCCAAAGCAGACCGTGGTATGTGCATTTATTGCTTTGGTTTTGAGTTGGATTTTGTGGTTTTTATATAATTATTTATCTGAAATAAAGCAGAATTGAAATCTAAAACTTTGTAACAAGATAAAACAGACATCAAGGAGTTCATTTTTGGTTATAACTCAATTTTGACCAAAAATGTAGTAACTGCAGTTAGACTTTGTAGAGCAGTATAGTTCTTTAAGTCTATGTTATTATTAGATCTTCACAGGTAAAACACTAGAGACTACATTACATAATAAGGTTGGACAGATATGCTAAAATCATCATCATGTCAGTATCTATTTTTCATTCAGCATCTTTACCCGTCTTCTCCTAAAACCTAAAACGAACTCATGCATGCTTTAAGACGCTGATAAAAGAGCTTTGAGTGGAGAGGTGTAGCTGAGGTGTATTGTAAATGCGGCTTCAAAGGCTTTTCTTCTATGAAATATGTGCACTTGGGATTTTTTTTGGCATGAAAGTAAAAAGATGTTGAACAGCATAAAATAATGCCTCTTAGCAGCTTCCCATCCAGGAATTATGTGATTAGTGCTGGATGGGCCTTTAAAAGCTTATAACCCAAGTACTGATAGAGAAGGAAGAAAAGACACCAGTTGCTTCCTGTTTAAAGGAATATTAAGGATTATAGTGGTGTGAATAATGAGATCTATCCTTTATAAGCTAGACAGAGTGAAAGTATGGTGACGTTGGTAGACTGGACGGAGACTAAGTTTGGTTTCTCTTCACCAATCCTGGTGTTTCCCTAAACAAGTAGATTATTTCATTACCATTACCTTTTGAGATGTCTAAAATGCTTTTACAAGCCAAAGTTTAGTCCGTTTCAATCGAACTCTGGTGCAGTTAAATCCTTGTTATGGTTCGTTTGGTGGTTTATTAACGTTTCAATCGTACTCTGGTGCAGATCAAATTACAATACAAGAACAATTACAAGAAATTAACCAAAATGCAATAGTCTGTAGAGTATCTGCGCAGACAATGTGTGAGGTTTACAAAGGCGGCAACCTCCGGGTCTGAGCAGGGAGGCAAACCAGGAAGTGCCTTAAGCTGCATTCTACTGGGTATTCCAGCAGGGGGCGCTAAGTTTGGCTGCAGAAGCATTTTGGTCCATTCATTTCAATGCAAAATGAGAAAACTTCTCACTTGATTTATTACCTCAGAAATTTTTTTCAGGACAACACTATGGTCTCAATCACTAGTAAAACAATCTGATGTTAATAGTGTAAATAATGGCCCCATTTAGAAGAAAATAGAAGATAAAGAATCGTATGATTTGGGGCGGGGCTACCTTTGATTGACAGGTCACTAACAAGGCGAGCCGTCATCAGGAGAGAAGCAGAACAATGCGTATCCATGGCAACGTGTCAATAAAGTTATATATAACGTTATATAGATATAAAAAAGGACGTTTAGCGGTTTGGTCTCATAACTTTCTTGATAATAACCAAAATCATTATGACGAAAACCATGGAAAATGTCTAGATATCAGCTCTTTAATTAAACACTTATCAGCTATTTTTGTTGTTATCATCATATTTGTCCAAACAAATGTAAGTTTAGTTGTAACAGGCATTAAAATGAACAAGAAATAGAAGAAAACAATGGTGGTCTAATCATTTTTTCCATGACTGTATATCGGGAACAATCAAAGGACACCATAGTCTAATATTTTATTGTGCAGTTTTTTGACTGTATGCTCTATTTTGGCATTTTAATACTTTATTACCAGTGAGCCACCAGAACGCCAGAAAGAAATATTTGAACTCTGTTTTATGCTTCATTCTGCTGACTCGTCACTCTAACTTTATCCAGTTTAAAAACAAGTCTGCTGCAGGCTGCATTTGAAAAGTCTAACAATTTGAACATTCAAACTGCAGCAAAGACGATGTAACATTTAGTTGTTTCACCTCGTTGGTGTGAAGTGATATGTCATGATCAGCTGACATTATTTACTAAACAGACAAGGTAACACATAGTGGCATCGCCAGCCAAACGCTCAATAGCAGCATGTCTCAAATAATGACATTGATATATAAACTGACAAACAATCAATTATTCATAATGATTATCAGCCACTTCAGATTGGCTCCTCACACCTCAAACTCAACCTGGGAAAGACTGAGCTACTTTACCTCCCAGGGAAGGAAGGGACACAGTGGCTGTCTCCACCAAGACGCTAAAAACTAGTGTTGGGACAATGAAGCCTCGTGAACCATTTGCTTTATTTTTTGACCCCACTAGATGGCGGTCTTGGCTTTAAAAGAAAGGCTTCATCAATGGAGATTGAGTGTGTTTTCAGCCCTTTGTTGGACAAAGAGCACCATCTTTTGCTTCGTTGTCTACTAACGAATACTACTACTAAAAACCAACCAATACTACTAAAAACCTTGGCGTTACTCTCAACAACCAACTGTCCTTCAATGCAAACATCACCGCCACCACCAGATCCTGCAGATTCTTGCTGCAACATCAGAAGAATCAGCCTGGTTTTTTACTGTAAAAACAACAGTTGTTTTGATTTTTTACAGTGTATGTCTCCTTTAAAACGTATGTTTTTACTTGGTTCCTGTGGTCTAAGGCTAGAACCATCAGGTTGAATCACTTATTGTAAGTCGCTTTGGAAAAGCATCAGCTAAATGACATTTAATGTAACGTAATGTAATATAATGCTCTGTCCGTTAGATCTGACCTGATTTTTCTTAACCCATGCTTTACCCTTATTCATCATTAGTCCTTTGTTTTAAATATTCCCCATTCTTGCTGTTCTTTCACACACTTTTTACAGTCGGGCTTTAGGGTTCTCATGAAATATGCTCTTATGTAGCAATGTGCAGCTATTGTATCTCTATCTGTATTTGTTCTTAATTAGCATATATGACTCATAAAATAAAAAAGCTTCTCCAGGACTACAGGTACATCTAAAAAAATTTGAATATTGTGAAAAAAATTCAATATTTTGTGTCAATTATTTCAGAAAGTGAAACTCGTATATTACATAGATTCATAACATGTACAGTGAAATATTTCAAGCCTGTTTTTCTTGTTATTTGATGATTCTGGCTTAGAGATAATAAAAAACACAAAATTCAGTGTCTCAGAAAATTAGAATATTACATAAGATCAATAAAAAAGGATATTTTAAACACAAATGCCAAGATTCTGGAAAGTATGATCATTTCTATACATCAATACTTGGTTGGGCTCCTTTTGCATGAATTACTGCATTAATACTTGGTGGCATGGAGGTGATTTTGACCAAAAATATTGAACTTTTTCATGATATTCAGATTTTTTTAGATGTACCTAGACTTGCATCTGCTGCCTCAGCTGTAATGCTTCTAGAAAGATGTCTTTTTTTTACACCCACTGTAACTCAAATGTGCTTTTTCAGTCTATTGTATCATAGTTCTGCCCATTCTGGTAACTAGATAATGACTTGGTATAAAAACGGTTGGGTTAACAGGGAATAAAACCATCCAGTGACCCTCTCACATACATGCATACACAGACGGAGTCAGACGTGCATAAAAGTCTCTCATCCACCATCTATAACCAACTCACTACCTGGAACTGAGTCTTTGTACAAGTACAGTAACAAAGAGAAGCCATGAAAGCGTGACTGCCTTTCAGCGGGCCTCGGTGCTGATCGTCTCACTAAAGCAGCTCTTCTCTTCCCACTCAGTACCCACTTCCCACTCACAGCTCCTAGCAGCCTGCACTCACATGTACATCCACCCACACAGCCATTTCATCTGCGGAGGTAACAGCCATTCTCTCTTCTCTCGTCTCTCTCTTTCTCTTGTTGCAAATGTTTCTTTTTCTCTCTCTGACAGGTATTCACCACGTCTCAACTGTTTAGGATAAATGAACGTGGCTGTGAATAGGCTTTTAATACGAGGTTTTTAGCTGCTTCTGGCTTCATTTGTTCAGGCATAGTGAGTTAAAGAAGGTTTTATTTCTCATCTTCGTATTAGTAGAAATTATTTAGATGCTTATGTGGTGAAACGAATTCAACAGCAACATTTAGGATGATATATTTTGCCAGAAACTATCATGATAAACAATAGTATCGTTGTATCGATGTTGTTTTAGGTTTATTGCTTTCTAGAAGTTGTATAGATACATATCAGAAGGAAAAAACTCTGCTGAAGGTTCTCCTCACAATTGTCCGACAAGTGGAAAGGAAAATTAATGTACATGAAAAAAAACTGAAATAGTGAAAGAGAGAGACAGAGTGAGAGAGAGAGAGAGAGAGAGAGAGAGAGAGAGAGAGAGTGTTTTCTTTTTCTTTTTTCTTTCTTCTTCTTTGCTGGGACGGTTAGATTGATTGTAATTCAATGATTGTAACTATTGCTTTCTTTTATTGTTATTAGTTTTTCTTTTCTTAATTCCTTTAAAATGAATGATAGAATTATAATAATTTATTGTTACGCTTGCTTTGGCAATATGTACATAAGTGTTATGTCATGCCAATAAAGCCAATTGAATTGAATTGAATTGAATTTGAGTGAGACAGAGAGACAAAGTGAGGGGGTAGAGAGTGAGAGAGAGAGAGAGAGAGAGAGACATCTACAACATGTTTTGTCAAAAGCAACTTGTCTTTCCTACGATGTATTTATTCAACAGCTTGTGTTGTTTCCTTTCAATGGATCATTTGAGATGTTTTTGTTAACCCTTTGATGCACAACATGGGTCTAAAGTGACCCGACATGTATGAGTTTTTATGTTCTATATCTTCAGTATTCCAGGTTTTCCTCAATTAGTTTGTTTTTGGATATCATACATCCTAATTTTATGTTTTCCTTTATTCATTTTTTAATAAAATCCCCTTTTGTGTCACTACTCTTCTAATGCACAACATGGGTCAAAAATGACCAATATCCATTTTTTAGCTAAGTAGCTTGCTAAGCTAACTACTTAGCTAACTTCTTGGCTAAGTATTTAGCTAAGTAGCTTGCTAAGCTAACTACTTAGCTAACTTCTTGGCTAAGTATTTAGCTAAGTCGTTTGCTAAGCTAAATACTTAGCTAACTTCTTGGCTAAGTAGCTTGCTAAGCTAACTCCTTAGCTAACTTCTTGGCTAAGTATTTAGCTAAGTAGCTTGCTAAGCTAACTACTTAGCTAACTTCTTGGCTAAGTATTTAGCTAAGTAGCTTGCTAAGCTAACTACTTAGCTAACTTCTTGGCTAAGTAGCTTGCTAAGCTAACTACTTAGCTAACTTCTTGGCTAAGTAGCTCCTAAGCTAACTCCTTAGCTAACTTATTGGCTAAGTAGCTTGCTAAGCTAACTACTTAGCTAACTTCCTGGCTAAGTATTTAGCTAAGTAGCTTGCTAAGCTAACTACTTAGCTAACTTCTTGGCTAAGTAGCTCCTAAGCTAACTCCCTAGCTAACTTCTTGGCTAAGTAGCTCCTAAGCTAACTCCTTAGCTAACTTATTGGCTAAGTAGCTTGCTAAGCTAACTCCTTAGCTAAGAGAGAGAGAGAGAGAGAGAGATCTACAACATGTTATGTCAAAAACAACTTGTTTTTCCTACGATGTATTTATTTATTTAACAGCTTGTGTTGTTTCCTTTAAATGGATCATTTGAGATTTGGCAGAATTTGATCTGTGGTTTAGGTGTAAAGCAGACTCCATATATGGTAAAACATTCTGACAGGTATCCGTGGTTACCTGCTGAGGTGTTCAGGGACTGGAGGATGACTCAAGCTTGATGCAAAAACTTCTGTCCTCTCTCCAAATCTCACCGGTTTGACGTCAAGATTGTCAGAAGAATATCAAAATCCAAGAGGGACAGCCTGCCAGTAGAACCTGGAAGTTAGGAAAAAGCAGATTAGATTATAACTTTATTATTATTATTATTTTATGAATCCGTATATCCACATTAAACTGAACATTACTTATGATTTCAATCCCCATTCAGACAGCTGGTCCACAACAAAGCAGCAGAAACCATAATAACATGTTGTTGTTTTTTTTAAATGAGTCAAATTCAGGAAAGTTGAAAGAGAAAAAGAGAGAAAAGAAACAAAGAGGATGAGTTCATTGTGTTTTTCTGTGAGCCACTCGACAGACGAGGCTGGAAACAAAATAAAACAGTGACCTCTGAGATAAAAACACCTCGCAAAAACAAAACTGGAACATTATGACCTCCATAAATGTAGGATTTAGCAGGACTATTATGATTATTATTACTAGTTTAAACAAGGTTTACCTAATAAAGCGGCTATGAAGTGACAGCCAGTATGAATGATGATAATAACTAACCATCAGCTGTTGGATCATTTGCATATAAAGCTCTGTTTGTTACCACCATTTGTTGTTTGTGTATTGGGTCCAGATGGATGCTGGTGATGTGGAGGAATTGTTAATAATTCATCAAAAAACTGGCAACGAAAAAAATACCAAATGCCAAATATGTACCTTATATTACAATAACAGAAACACATGACACCACAAACTGCTTCAACCATAAAGAGAAGTGATTTAAAGGGATAGTTCCATGTTTTCCTGTGGGTTTGGATGAGGAACTTGCACGGCAGGTCAGCAATTTACTGCTGAGTACGGAGCAGCAAAACGTGTTTAATCTACAAAAAAAAGGCCCAGCGGAAAAAAAAAAAACAATATCAGTGAGTGTATGCTATATAAAGGTCTCTTTAATTACTTTTTGGGTAATTTTGTGTCTTTTTTTGGTAATTTTGTGTTTTTGTTTGGTCATTTTAAATCTTTTTTTAATAATTTTGTGTCTTTTTAAAATAATTTTGTGTCTTTTTTGGTTATTCTGTGTCTTTTTTTGGTAATTTTGTGTCTTTTTTAAATAATTCTGTGTCTTTTTATATAATTCTGTGTCTTTTTTTGGTAATTTTGTGTCTTTTTAAAATAATTTTGTGTCTTTGTTTGGTCATTTTAAATCTTTTTTTAATAATTTTGTGTCTTTTTAAAATAATTTTGTGTCTTTTTAAAATAATTTTGTGTTTTTTGGTAATTTTGTGTCTTTGTTTGGTCATTTTAAATCTTTTTTTAATAATTTTGTGTCTTTTTTAAATAATTTTGTGTCTTTTTTGGTAATTCTGTGTCTTTTTTTGGTAATTTTGTGTCTTTTTAAAATAATTTTGTGTTTTTTATAGTAATTTTATGTCTTCGTTTGGTCATTGTATGTCTTTTTTTAATAATTTTGTGTCTTTTTTTAAATAATTTTGTATCTTTTTTGGTAATTCTGTCTTTTTTGGTAATTTTGTGTCTTTTTTTTTTGGTAATTTTGTGTCTTTTTATAGTAATTTTGTGTCTTTGTTTGGTAATTTTGTGTCTTTTTATAGTAATTTTGTGTATTTGTTTGGTCATTTTATGTCTTTTTTGGGTCATTTTGTGTCTTTTTTAAATAACTGTGTGTCTTTTTTAAATAATTTTGTGTCTTTTTTGTCATTTTGTGTCTTTTTTAAAATAATTTTGTGTTTTTTTCAACCATTTTGTATCTTTTTTTTTGTAATTTTGTGTCTTTTTTTGGTCATTTTGTGTCTTTTTTTTTTTTTATCATTTTGGTACTGCCACCAGTGGCCCCAGGTAATTTGAGTTTAAGACCCCTGCTTTAAAGTGACATAAACTTTAAAAAAGGGTAGTTTGAACCAACTCCAGAATTAATTGTATGCTTACTCTGTATCTCCTCTACTTATATACTGCAGCTTTCTTACATTATACATTATTATGATTATATTATATCTCACAGCCATTAATAACCTACTTTTGTCCCAGGATCCATGTTTCATAATTCCAAAACCAAAACGCTGCTGAATGTCTGACAGAGTATCTGATGACTGCTGAGCTCAGATGGAGGTTATTATTAGGAGCACCTGCAGGCACTAACTGAGGGAATAGCTGCAGGCTAATACAAGTTGTTCTGTTTCACTACTAATGTTAAAAGTTGCTGAGGGGCCAGAGCTGCAGCTCTCATCTGCATTCAACAATATATTTCCCCTCAAGCAACACTGATGGCTGCAAGTAGATCAGAACATTAGACTCAACTTAAAATCATTTGAGTGCTTAAGAGATGAAAGTGTCGCTCGCTTGCCAATATGTTAATTAATAAGACGACAAATATCAAGTGAATGCTTTTAAGTAGATTAGTTTCAGGCGTATTAATATTTCAATATGTGTGTAGAATTGTTAGAGAAAGACATCAGAAAGACAGACACTTCTGTTGTTTTATTTTCCTAAAATACTTTTTTTCGCCTGAAGATGTAATCTCATTTTCCCTTCTGCATTTAAAAAAAAAGAACAAGTAGATATTTGATTGAAATAATTGTCATTACTGCTCTATCTTGTCCAAAGCAATCAGCTAATGCATGGACTCATAGTTCTGACAGTGACTGTAATCATGTAATGAGAAAAGCATGATATTAATCAATGTTTTATTAACCCTTTGATGCACAACATGGTCTAAAGTGACCCGACAGAGTTTTATGTTCTATATCATTGCAATAAATTATTTTCATTCTTCAGTATTCCAGGTTTTCCTGTTTTTGATCATCATACATCCTAATTTTATGTTTTCCTTTATTCATTTTTTAATAAAATCCCTTTTTGTGTCACTACTCTTCTAATGCACAACATGGGTGAAAAATGACGCACATCCATTTTTTTTAGCTAAGTAGCTTGCTAAGCTAACTACTTAGCTAACTTCTTGGCTAAGTATTTAGCCAAGTAGCTTGCTAAGCTAACTACTTAGCTAACTCCTTGGCTAAGTAGCTTGCTAAGCTAACTAATTAGCTAACTTCTTGGCTAAGTATTTAGCCAAGTAGCTTGCTAAGCTAACTACTTAGCTAACTCCTTGGCTAAGGAGCTTGCTAAGCTAACTACTTAGCTAACTCCTTGGCTAAGTAGCTTGGTAAGCTAACTACTTAGCTAACTTCTTGGCTAAGTATTTTGCCAAGTAGCTTGCTAAGCTAACTACTTTGCTAACTCCTGGGCGAAGTAGGTTGCTAAGCTAACTACTTTGCTAACTCCTTGGCTAAGTAGGTTGCTAAGCTAACTACTTAGCTAACTTCTTGGCTAAGTAGTTAGCTTAGCAAGCTACTTAGCCAAGCAGTTAGCTATGTAATAAAACAAAAACTTTTTATCTGTGAAAAGTGCTCTATAAATAAACTTTACTTGCTTACTTACTTACTTACTTAATTACATGTTACTACAGTTGGGCTTTTCAAGGCACAATTGCTCAAAAATAAGTATATTTGGATTTATTGTTTCAATATCATATCATTTTTAATTAGTTAAAGAATCTTCTAATGTTTCTTTCTTGCAAAGAAACATTAACTTACTGCACTGGCAGATCATTTTACTTGTTTTGAGCATGTGTTTGCTTAATTCTAGTTATTTATTTCTTATTTTTTTGTTGTTTTTTGCAGTGATGACACACTGGTGTACCTCAGTGTGGTCAGAACCTCAATAACAACATTATATTTCATATACAATTCATTTTTATGAGCAAAAAGATTAAGTTCTACTGAGGGTTGCTGCTTTTTCAAAGGATCAAAGCTGTGTGTGTGTGTGTGTGTGTGTGTGAGTCAGCAGCAGAGTCTTTTCTTTGCCATGTAACAAAAAGTGGCTTATATTCTCTGATCCCTGAATAAAAGAGGAGGTGGGAGTTCTGGAGGAGAGAGGCAATAAAAAGTTGCCTGCACACCTCCGTTGCCAATATAGTTGATTAAAAAGTGCAGCAGCTGATTATCAGACTGAACTCCATTTTGTTTCTATTCATTCATTCCATTTCTAATGTTTGAACTGGGGGGACGAAGCTCACCAAATGATTTCAACTAAATTAGTTATTCCTTCACTCCATGCCTTAACCCAAATATGTTTTATTTAAACATTTTAAATTAACTGTAGTGTAAACAACATCCAACATATTAACATAAATAAAAAGACGTTTGTACGTGGAATTCCAAGTGCAGCCAAACAATTTTAATGACTTGAAGCTGACAGGATTGTCACTTTGCGCCAATGTTAGTTAATGTTACCAGTGAGCCACTTTGTAGAGAAATGATTGACATTACAATCTACCAGTCCAAAAAAGGACACAAAATTACAAAAATAAGACACAGAATTACCAAAAAAGACGCAAAATTACAAAAAAAGACACAAAATGACCGAAAAAAGACACAAAATTACAAAAAAAGACACAAAATGACTGAAAAACCACTAAATTACTTAAAAAGACACAAAATTATCAAAAAAGACACAGACTTACCAAAAAAGGCACAAAATTATTTTTAAAAGACAGAAAATGACCAAAAAAAGACACAAAATTATCAAAAAAGACACAGACTTACCAAAAAAGCACACAATTATTTTAAAAAAGACACAAATGACCAAAAAAGACACAGAATTACCAAAAAAGGCACAAAATTATTTTAAAAAAGACACAAATTTACCAAAAAAAGTAATTAAAGGGACCTTCCACACACAACACGGTAAAGTGCCATTCACATAAAACTCACATTAAACTTTCATATCAAGGTGGGGGCCACAAAATATCGTCACGAGGGCCACAATCGGCCCGCGGGCCGCGAGTTTGAGACCCATGCTCTCAACTCTTGTCTTTAGATGTGAGCTGATAGTTTTCCAGGAGTCTTTTCTAAATCTTTTAAAGTCTGCTGATGTATATATATATATATATATATATATATATATATATATATGTATATATGGAGCATTATCCACATGGTACTTTAGCTCTCGTCTCACAGCAGGTACAGCAGCTTGTAATTACCCCGAAAATGTTTTTCTCTGGTCTCATGAAGCATCTTTGGTGCTTTACAGAGAAAGAGAAAGAAAGAAGAGTGTCTGTATTGAAATGGACGGCAGCCTGTGGCTGAGGAAGCCAAAAGCCTCAGAGCTTAGAAAGCTGCGATGTTTACAGAAGCAGAAGACACATTTCTGTTCTTTGCTTCGGTTCGGCAGCAGCAGAGGGTCACCAGTGAGTCATACATCAGACGAGGACCTTGGACAGGCTGCATGTTCTCTGCTAAATATGCAGTTTGGTTCCCACACAGCACTTTAGGAGGAGACACACACCTTGGGCAGAAGGTTCCTCTGCTCCTTATTATGCTGCTTTATGGTGCATTCACCACTCGCTCTCTTTAATCACTTTTAAGGTCTTAAAGAAAAGTTGTTTTATATAGTAGATCATTTTTATAGGACTGTAAACAGTACCACTTTATATTAAGGTATTCAACATGAATTAGTTGTTTATTAGCATGCAAATAAGTAACATATTGGCTCATTATTAAGTAGTTATTAATGCCTTATTCTGCATGGCCTTATTATACAACCAGTAAGACATTAACTAAGAGTAATCAGCAGCTAGCTCTCCTAGCCACCAGCAGTATGCAGCATGTCATTGGGGTTATCAAGTGGGCACCTTCCCTCATTGATGTTTCATTAAGTTTGACCCACGACACCTCAGAAAGGCTTAACGGTGTAACCAGCGTCCTGGAAAGACCCCCCTCCACACCCCCACCACAAAAAAACTCTTTAACCTCACCAGCTAATACATGATTCTTTAAATTCTTCCCCAACGCATCCACCAAAGAGCATCGCAGCCAGCCGGGGACTCGTGTGTTTTCCTTCCGACTAATCAAAACCCAAGGAACCTGCAGCTATGCTACCTGGGGCTGTCCTGAAAGGTGCCTGAGTGAAATTAACAATAGAAACTAGGAAATTTCCTCTGGGGAAATTCTGAAAGGGCCACGGGGGCTACTGCCGGTGTGTTTACACTATGATGAGATTCTTCAGAGATTTCAAACAATTAATACTAGTAATGTTATGATACTATATAATATACAAGGAGCACACCTACAACAAGCATTCCTTTTCAAGTATTTATTTATACAGCAACCTATGACCTTTAACCTCAAAATGTGCGTGTGTGTGTGTGTGTGTGTGTGTGTGAAACGTGTATCTGGAGGAGTGTGCGCACTTACCTGTGCATGTGTGTGTGTGTATCTGTAACTGTAATCACATAAAGTTACCTGTGTCTGTCTATCTGTCTGTCTGTGTCTGATTCTCTCTTTCTATGAGAGATGGATGAAAGGATGAAAGGCTTTGGGGTCAACCAATCAGAGCAGAGCAATCAACGGAATTAACTGCCGCTGTAGAATGTTCCGGCACAGTGACAGCAAAATTCCTATTTCGTAGAAAAAAGTAATAGCAAACCGATCCTGATCAAACCGCACGTTTTGATACATAATTTGTGACTAGTAGCGGGACGAAATTGTGTCCGGAAGAGGAAGAAGAGAAAATCCACAGTATAACAATGCAATAGCTGTAGAGGCTAGTGCTCGGCGCGATTGCCCCGTGGCCCTAATAATCGTTAGCACCATCGTTAGCACCATGCGGCCCTCCCCAACGACTAAGGCTGTGTCTAGCCTTACTGGCTCCGTTAATGCTGCTCAGTGCCGTTGGTTCTGCGTGGCATTCTTAGCTAAAACATAACAAATCCCTCAACGAACTCCCCAGCTAACATGCTTCTTCTCATCCACAACCACTCACTTGCTTGCTTTGCTGTTTTTAACTGCCAGTTTCAAGCTCCGTCCACGAATACCCAACTCGCTTAGCAGAGTTACAGAAATACTTGGAGCAGTGTTGCTAGTCATTACTGACTTTAAAGTTTGTTTCATTTGCAGAGGAAGAAAATCAAATCCAAAAAGTCAGTAATACTATCAACTGTGTCTTTAATTAATTTGTTGCATGTGGTCATTGGGTTGCATTCATTCAGTCAATGGCATAGACAGACTTTGCAACAAAACCACGACAGACAACTTCTATCAACTAATTAAGAGCTAATTTGTTACTAATGCGCATGCTAATAAGCAACTAATTAATGTTGAATATGTGTACCTTAATATAAAGTGTTACCCTACAAACATATGTGACATCAAAAAGTCCTAAAAATGAAGCAGCCAGCCAAAATCTGCAGTAAACTCTGCATAAAGACTGTGTATTAAAGCTCATTGTGAGATGTGCCATGCTGCCCTACATGATCAACCCATGTAACTTCAATTATGTATGGTCAAGAGTTTCCAATAAAAATGCAAATGAAGTGCCTTGGAGCGAAATGACTCATAATTAATAGAAAGAGGGGAAAAAGAGTTTGGTGGAGGCCTTTCCTAGAGTCAAATGTGAACTGTAGTGACACAGCAGACAGGGACCAGGAGCAGGTCTGGAGAAGTCTGGAGCCTCGGACACATTTCTCCACAGTGTCATTACAGCTCATGCAAAGCATCGTGGGTGTAAATTACAGCGTGTGAAGACCACCAGGGTCGTCATTTTCACTTGTGCACAGATCAGCTTGAGAGAAAAGTTAGCAGGAGGTCCAACATCAGCCAGAAACATCAACTCTGCTCTTATTCCTGTTTCCTCCTCCGTCATTACAGAGACATCCAAGTTAAATAGATCTGAAATATAAAGAGCTGGACTCAGTTTTTATTGTAAGAAAGTGCATCCAGTCTGTTCTTTCTTTTATGTTACAGCATAAATAAATAAATAAATAAATGAATAAATAAACAGGAAAGCTGAGAATTTGAAAACGAGGACTTGGTGTACAAGTGACACCTTGTTCTGATTTGATTCATTTATTTCTCCAAAACACTGTTTTTGTTGCAGATAAGCCCCATAATACTTTAAAAACTGATTTCAGTTTTTCTGCTGCATCTACCTGGAACATCTGACAACATTCACTCAAACTCAACACAATTATAACTAATTATGGGCCAGTTTAAAACTATGATATCCAATAACTAAACTATGATAACCAATAACTAAACTATAATAATCAATAAATAAACTATGATAACAATAACTGAACTATGATAACAATAAATAAACTATGACAACAATAACTAAACTATAATATCCAATAACTGAACTATGATAACCAATAATTCTGCCTTTCACTGTTTTAACAGTTTTTAATGTTTAATGTCAAATGTTTTGTCTGTTGTTAGTTCTTCATTATGTTTTCTCTGAACTCTTGACATCATCGTAAACGAGTGGTTGCCCTCCGATCATGTGATCGGAAATCGGGGCCGATCACGTGGTTTCAGACTCAATCGGAATCGGACATTATGTCCCGATCAGGGATCGGATATGTGTATATTCAGCATGATATCATTTTACTGCAGGCTGCATGTCAAAAAAACAAAGCAGAAGTTCACACACTCCAACCTAGGTGGCGCTAATGCACCTTAAAGTTGGTGCCGCCACCATTGCAAGAAGAAGAAGAAGAATAAAACCAACAACATGGCAGCAGTTTTAAACCGACGCATGAGTATGTCTGCTTTATGAAAGTATTTTAAAGTGAACGAAAATAACACTGCGATTGCAAACTGTGAGGTCTGTAAACTGGGAATTTCAAGAGGTGGCAAGGAAAAGGCTGCATTCAATACCACAAACATGATACGTCATCTCAAAAACAAACAGCTGGAAGTATCGGATCGGGACTCGGTATCGGCAGAAACTCAAAATCAAATCACTCGGAGGCAAAAAAAACCTGATTGGGACATCCCTACATATATCGTTATATAGAAATAAAAAAGAACATTTAGTGGTTTGGTCTCATAACTTTGACCCTTTCACTGTATTTTCACTTAATGACAGTTTATTTGAAGGTTTTGTTCAGTAAATGTCTTGTTCAGTGTTTGGTTGGACTAACAGACACTCCAAGGAGTCGCTGCTCAGTTTTCTGAGGTCAGTAACAAACATTTAGTTTATGTTTTTTGCCAAAACTTACATCAGTTAATGCTCCAGTTAATAAGTTAAGTGTTAAAGCACTTGATATTGGTTGCAGTAAGTGTGCAGTTAGTTGTCCAGACAGAGAGATTTTAGTCTTCTCGGGGCAGTTAAATGGTTAAAATGCCTTTGAAGACATCTGCCAGTTAAAAAAAAAAAAAAACAGCTGGAGGCAGCCCTGCCATCAGGTCCAGGTGCTTTAATTAATCCTTTTGAAAGATCTGCACACTCTCCATGTCACAGCCCTACTGATATAAATCTCGTCTCTCCGAGAGGATCTGAACGCTCTGAGAAGAAGCGCTCCAGAGGCCCCTGACCCCGGGGCCCCTCCTCTTATAGAGGGCAGCTCTGTGCAGGTAGTTTTCTGAAGGATGCTTCAGAAAGGACCTGATAGCATTCTGGGCTCTCAAGGTGAGAACACATCAACCTGCAGATGCATTCAGTCATAAAATATCATTGGAATCCCTTTCAGAATAAATGTCTTATTTACTCTGAATCCTCTTGAAATAATTTTACCTTTAACAAACAGGAAATAAGCACCATTAAACCAATTAAACCACCCTGCAGAGAGCAGCTGAGCTCTGAGAAGCTTTTTCACTCAAACCATTTGAAAAATGATTACATATCATTGTCAGCATAATTATTTACATTACTGGGGTTTTGAACTCCATTACTACAAAACACCGTCTGTTACCAAACAGAAATAAGCAAAGTCAATGAAAAGGGATTCAAGTGAAATAAAAACGACCTGCTTCAAATGTAGACAGACAGTTATTTATCTTTAAGTCTACACTGTAAAAAATGTCATGTTGTTTTTACAGAAAAAAACTGTCAGCTGTGGTTACCAGGATATTTCCTGTAAAAAATGCAGTACATATGTCAATATCTTTACAGCATCTTTACAACTTGTAAATTTTACTGGTATTCAGTGTACAATAAAAAATAACTGAATGACCAAAAAAAGACACAAAATTACAACAACAAAAAAGACACAAAATGACAGAAAAAAAAAATTACTTAAAAAAGACACAAAATGACCAAAAGAAGACACAAAATTACAAAAAAAGACACAAAATGACAGAAAAAAAGACACAAAATTACAAACAAGACACAAAATTACAGAAAAAAATAATTACTTAAAAAAGATACAAAATGACCAAAAAAAGACACAAAATTACAAACAAGACACAAAATTACAGAAAAAAATAATTACTTAAAAAAGATACAAAATGACCAAAAAAAGACACAAAATTACAAAAAAGACACAAAATGACCAAAAAAAGACTCAAAATTACAAAAAAGACACAAAATGACCAAAAAAAGACACAAAATGACCAAATAAAGACACAAAATGACCAAAAAAAGACACAAAATTACAAAAAAAGACACAAAGTGACAGAAAAAAATTACTTAAAAAAGACACAAAATGACCAAAAAAAGACACAAAATGACAAAAAGACACAAAATGACCAAAAAAGGACACAAAATGACCAAAAAAAAGATACAAAGTAACCAAAAAAGATACAAAATGACCAAAAAAGACACAAAATGACTGAAAAAACACTTAATTACTTTAAAAAGACACAAAATGACGAAAAAAAACACAGAACAACTTCTAAATTTTACATCTAAAACTGTAGTAATTTAAAAAAACAAAATACATTTTAAAGTTGTAGATTATACCGTACTTTACTGCTAATTTAACAGGATGATGCTGCTTTTATACTAATTATTTATGCAAAATTTACATGCAGATTTTGCTTATTGTGCATTGAATACCAGTAAATTAACATTCAGTTATTATTTATTGTACACTGAATACCAGTAAAATTTACAAGTTGTTCTGTTAAGTTCTTTACATTTGTACTGTATTTTTTGCAGAATTATTCTGGTAACCACAGCTGACAGTTTTTTTCTGTAAAAGCAACAGAATTTTTTACAGTGTATGACTGTCGCTCTGCAGGACCAAAGCTACATCAGATCTTTACTAGAGTTTATATAACTTTCAACTGTATTGTAAATATATGAATATGTATTTGTGCATGAGTTTTTCACTGTATTTAATCCACCTGGAGGGGAGACAGACAGGCCTCACCTCAGGTGAAACCAAAGCCATGCGAGCAAAGAAACCCTTTTAGGGTCATTTTTAAAATATAATCCACACAAAAAAATCATCCAGTTCATTCAGGTAACTCAAACAGAACAGTTTGAAAAACTGGAGGACAAATCTGGAGGAGAAGGAGAAAGTCCTTGAGAAGGAAAAAAAGATTACAGGAAGGTTTGATTTAATACTTTCTGATTTTGTAAAGAAGAAAATAGAATGTATTAAGGAAGAACTTAAATTGCAAACATTTTTTTCTTAATACAGTGAATTATTTTGGCCTATTAGGAGGGAGCAGTTTGAGATTTTTTTTCCGTCTGCACTTCCTTTGCCTCTGTCATATTTGTACTTCATAATATTTGCTCTCCACTCAAACTTCTTTTAGGCCGGATGTTAGCAAACGATTACCTGTTCTCATTCAGCAGATTCAGGTACTTGTGATCAATTTAAACTTATTAAAAATGAACCTTCTGAGACTGTTTTATAACTGCACTACAAAAAAAGGCTGTCTCAAAAAAAGAAAGAAACATAATTTCATTTGACAAGACTTCTTGAATTACGATTTTTAAATCTAGAAATGGGCTTATTGTGTAAAGTTGTACGTTTTTTGTTTTTAAATCTTGGTAAGAACCAAACAATTTGCAAAATGACCAAAAAAAGACACAAAATTACTAAAAAAGACACAAAATGACCAAAAAAATACACAGAATGACAAAAAATGACAAAAAAATACACAAAATTACGGAAAAAAAAGACACAAAATGACCCCAAAAAGACACCAAATTAAAAAAAAAGATACAAAATTATTTTAAAAAGACACAAAATTACCAAAAAAGACAGAATGACCAAAAGAGACACAGAATTATTAAAAAATACATAATTATTAAAAAAAGACACAAAGTTATTTAAAAAAGACACAATTATTAAAAAAAAGACACAAAATTACTATTAAAAAAAAGACACAAAATCACCAAAAAAAGTAATTAAAGGGACCTTCCACACACAACACAGTAAAGTGCCATTCATAAAAAAACTCACATTAAACTTTCATATCAAGGTGAGGGCCACAAAATATCGCCACGAGGGCCACAATTGGCCCACAGGCCACGAGTTTGAGACCCCTGCTGTACAGTAACCTCATTTTCAGTCTTATTTTTTACAGGCAACTGGTTATTTCTCACATTTAAACTGAAACAAAATGGGTCAAACTTGGTCAATTAATGTCAATTCATCCATTGTTGGTGGTCAAACAGTAAACTAAACATAACACCTTTCTCTAACAGGTAAAATGTTGCATAATCTGTTTTCACTTCTTGTGATCTGACTCTGTTTTATCTGTTTTAAGCCACTAGATGGAGCGTTATAAACAGTTATCTGCAGGAAGTCACACTGATCTTAGCAAGCTCTCCTCCCTCAGTGTGAAGGTGCTTTCTGCTCATTTTCATGCAAACCTGCACCTCTAACACACACACACACACACACACACACACACACACACACACACACACACACACACACACGATGAAAGTGCTTTGTTCTGTCTCCTGGGACTGCACATCCAGCAGCCACCTGTCAAGCCATATTTAATGCAGTCTGCAGGGGGTGATGTATGTGTGTGTATGTGTGTGTGTGTGTGTGTGTGTGTGTGTGTGTGTGCTCGTGCATGTTTGTGTGTTTCAGGTGACCGAGCTCTTTCCTCCTTATAACATTCAAGGAGTTTTGTGTATTGTGTAGTGAGATTATGCACCCGTTCCTCAGGGCCTATTAACAAAAAATAACTTTTAAAGCTTTGGATAATGCAGTAATGATGCAGTAATACTGTAAAATGGTTTCCTAGAAGGTTTGATTCTGAGTCATGTGGTTATGTAAAGCTTAAATTTTTAATGAGTGTGTGCTCTGCAAGCTAAGGCCTTCACCTCTGCCTCTGTATGATGCTGCAATAAAACTCTCAGCAGAGACATTTCTCATCGGGAGTGCCAGCTGGTTCCCTCTAGTAGGAGATTCAGGGTTCCCCAAAGCACGCAGAACCATTATAAACAATAAAACATGCCGATATCAATTAAAATTCTCAACATTTACAGATCTTGTAGGATGTGGGACATGGGAGGGGTGCAAAATGACGCCATTAGGTGTATTTCCACTACAGTCGAATACCCAGAATGAGGCGGGTCTCCCTCGCTTAAACGCCCCTAAATTGAATACGAGCCGTCCTGAGCGGTCTTTTGACGGGACTTTTTTCGTCCCTGTAGAAGAGCAGGGTCGTTTTTCTCCCCTGTAAACAGCCTGGTTGCTGATTGGATAGAACGCTAAGCAGGATGTGACGTAGTACTCGACGCCACAACAAGCGCTTAAGTAGCAAGTAGTCACAAGCGATAATAAACATAGTTTAGTCCAGCATCATGGAACGAGGTACACAGTAGCACAGTGCTAATAGGCTAACAGTTAGCAGTTAACAGTTAGCACATACACACAGTACAGTGTGTATGTGCTAACAGGCTAATAGTTAGCTCTGTAGCAGTACAGTGTGTATGTGCTAACAGGCTAACAGTTATCTCTGTAGCAGGACAGTGTGTATGTGCTAATAGGCTAACAGTTAGCAGTTAACAGTTAGCACATAACCACAGTACAGTGTGTATGTGCTAACAGGCTAATAGTTAGCTCTGTAGCAGTACAGTATTTATGTGCAAACAGGCTAACAGTTAGCTCTGTAGCAGTACAGTGTGTATGTGCTAATAGGCTAACAGTTATCTCTGTAGCAGTACAGTGTGTATGTGCTAACAGGCTAACAGTTAGCTGTATTTTGGTCCATATCACCCAGCCCTACTAAGCAGTATTTATCGTTACATTCTATGTGGACTGCAGGATGAAGTCCATGACAAATTGGGAGCAATATATCTCATCTTGGAGACAGCTGCTTCAGGGAGATCCTTGAATAATAATAAAAAAGAAAACAAATTGTATTTGGTACGAACAACCAACACAATCTATCGTTTAATTTGGAGATTTAATTTGCTCACAGAATGATCTATCAAGCCAACTTGTCCTCTAATGTGTATTCATGGTATAAACCAAACTGTTTTAAGGGCTGATAACAATACTGTCATTTATGGAAGAGATACAAAAACCCTCAATAATTCTTTCATGCGGTGAGATTCAGGAACCTCAAAGTGCTCTTGAAGATGAAAAGAAACTAATGACACAAAGAAAAACAAGAAATCTTCAGTCACCTCAGAACAAGAATGGAAGATTTCCCTACAAACACACACTGACACTTTGTATAAAAGTAATCCCAACCATTTACTCCAGGCTGTTCTTTAACATTTCCACCTGACAGCCTGCAAAAAGCAACACCAGAATGTAATTTATAACTAAAATTAAAAATCTGAGCTGCTCAATAGAAACTCTCCCAGAGTTTAAACTGGACAAAGTGATTATTCTTTTCTATTAGCCTCTCATTTATCAGACCTCTCCTCATTAACCTGCTCTCCCTCACAGTTACTGCTGTCCTCAACGACCGGAAACGTGTGAATGTGTGTGTGTGTGTGTGTGTGTGTGTGTGTGTGTGTGTGTGTGTTCTTGTACTTCCTACATAGTGGGGACCGGAACACGTTTTTAACCAACAGAATGAGGACATTTTTGCAAAATGAGGACATTTCAGCCGGTCCTCACCTCTTTTTGATCGTCATACATCCTAATTTTATGTTTTCCTTTATTCATTTTTTAATAAAATCCCTTTTTGTGTCACTACTCTTCTAATGCACAACATGGGTCAAAAATGACCCGTATCCACCAATATTTTTTTAGCCAAGTAGCTTGCTAAGCTAACTACTTAGCTAACTTCTTGGCTTAGTATTTAGCTAAGTAGCTTGCTAAGCTAATTCCTTAGCTAACTTCTTGGCTAAGTACTTTATGAAGAAAAAAAGTTTTTGTATTATTACTTAGCTAACTTCTTGGCTAAGTAGCTTGCTAAGCTAACTACTTAGCTAACTTCTTGGCTAAGTAGTTAGCTAAGTAGCTTGCTAAGCTAACTCCTTAGCTAACTTCTTGGCTAAGTACTTTATGAAGAAAAAAAGTTTTTGTATTATTACTTAGCTAACTTCTTGGCTAGGTAGCTTGCTAAGCTAACTACTTAGCTAACTTCTTGGCTAAGTAGTTAGCTTAGCAAGCTACTTAGCCAAGTAGTTAGCTAGGTAATAATACAAAAACTTTTTTTCTTCATAAAGTATGAGAGGCAAAATGGAAATAATGATCTGTTGTTATCAAAACCAAGATATTTAAAGAATACTTGGAATATTCAATCATAAAATAAGTTGATATCAAAAGATATAGCAGAGAAACACACAGGAGCATTAAATAACATGAAGGGAATGCGGGTCATTTTTTACCCATGTTGGCCATTAGAAGGGGTTAAAAAATGTTGTGCATCAAAGTTATTCACTTTCTAATTCTACACATAGTGACTTTAAGTCAACTGAATGTTTTTTAGATCAGATCCGTCTCAGACTGTTAGTTTGAGGACAGAAAAAAGATTTTCAGTGCGTTCAGCTACAAACTGTTGCTTCTCCTTTTAAAAATGAAAAACATGTTGCACCCATCACTATTGTTTTAAAATGAGACAAAAGAAAGTATCTGCAAGTACTGTTTGCAGAAATATGTGTGTGTATATTTCATAACAATTGATATTAATATGTATGAGTGCCTTGACAACAAAGGAAGCGGTAGAAGGGCAGTGAATGGCAGTCGGTAGCTGAGTAAGAGGAAAATGAAAGAAGAGACGAAGAGATGAAAAGAGATGCTGAGGAGGAGAGAAATGGTCAAGAAGAGACAGAAGGAAAGAAAAGTGTAGCCTGAGGAGTGAGGGGGGGGTCTGGGCCATTACATCACCGCTGCAGTGGCTGACAACACCAACATTACAACTCTCTCTTTCTACAGACTACAGGAACAGACACACAACAACATCAACATTATAACTCTTTCTCTACAGACTAGGGTTGTCACAATACTAAAATTTTCAACTTGATACCGATACTCAGGAAAATATTCGATACTCGATACTAGTTTCGATACCACAAGGATGAAAACAAAGAACAAAGAAGATGTAAAAATGAACAGAACCACAGGTTAAATATTTATAATAAAAAACAGTTGTACAAAAACAAACTGCAACTATGATAACAAGCTTCAGGTCTGAGGTAGTACAAAAAATAAATAAATAAATACAATAAACAATAACAATTAGAACAATATTTTGAGGTTGTATGCTGTGCACAATATTAGGCAAGCTTGATAAGTCGACTTTTCTCTGCTTCATTCTGGGACTTCAAGAGAGAAAATAACACTTTTCAGTCTCCAACATTTATGTAAAGTTATTAACTCTTAATGCTTATGTATTCTGACACTGTGTCAATTAACGTAATATGGGCATACCACATGCTTGATTTATTTATTTACGTTGTTTATAATCATTAACGTGACGTCAGCCTTTAATTGCTAGCTGCAGCTAACGGCTAATAATAACACGGCTAACATTAATGCTACGATAACATCAGTAATAGGTCAGTTTGAAACGAAAGGTCGGGGGGTATCGATACTTTTGAAAATGAGTATCGTATCCAGAAACAGTGTTTTAGTATCGATACTTTTTTGAGTATTGATACTTTTGACAACACTAGTACAGACTACAGGAACCACCACACAAAAACATGAGCTTATCACTGGCTCACTCTCTTTATAGTCATCAAAAATACTATTAAATTCAGCATCCAAACACAGAGACGGTGGAATGTCTGTCGTCATATTTTATGACGTCATCACCCTAAAAAGACACTTTTTAAAATCCTTAAACAAATCCTCAACTTGAGTAAAGTGATTAATAGGATTAAGTGAGTTAGTATCGTAGTGGAACCTCAGATTCAGGAGGAACAACGCAGCTTTCATCCTGTTGGTGGAACAACGGACCAGTTCTTTACCCTTGCGAGACTTCCGTTACAGTCCATAATTGATCATCGATAATCAGACAGATAATATGGGTAGTAGCCTATACTATGTATTTTTCTTTACAGAAATTTTAATTATCAGGAATGTAGGAAGTGGTTGGAAGTTACAACTTGACTCCAAAAGTGAACTTGTAAAGCACTTTAAATAATAAAAACTGAAGCCACATTTATCAGACCAGTAGTATTAATTGATGAAAAAGTAACACAAAGTTACTATGTGTGTAATATAAAAAAAATTGAGGATGTAACGCATCGTGATGCATCGGGAAATCAAATCGAATCATTTCTATAAATACACGGTTGCCCATAAAGTTGGAATAACTTTTCTTTTTTTTTTCTTAATTGTGGCTTCATTTTCATTGTGATATGTCTGGAAGAGATTAATTAATAAAGTTTTGAGAAGATATTATACACTTTTTCTGTCAACAATGAATCAAATTGTCACAATCATTTTATGGAAATAGGTAAAAAATAATTAATTCCAGCTTTATAAGCAACCGTGTATTATAATACTAATAATATTAGTGGCTTATCTGCAACTGTGCAGAACATCCAGTTTAAAACAGAATGAATGACATACAAAACAAATTAAATTAAATTAAAACAATTTAAAGGCACTTAACCGACAGGATCAAATGCTCCAAGTCCTCATAGGAATATGAAAAGTATATTATAGGAGTTTAAATAGTTTAGAATGATAAAATAAGTGAACTTGTGCTCATGTTTCTATTTTTATTTTGAATAATTCAGAACTTGGATGGCATTTCTCACCATCACACTGCTTACATGTTTAATGCAGTCCTGTTGAATAATATAACACATCTTCTGACACTTTCATGACCCAAAAAATATAGTGATCAGTAATAAAGTTAAAATTTATGCTCTTTTATTTGATCTCAGATACAGATTTGGTTCAATGAAACATTAAAAACAGGGTTTCTTATCCCCAGGACTTGGAAAAGTTTTGCTCCAAAGATTTATGTCCAGGACCTCAAATAAATTAGTTAAAAGCAATGTTTAAAAAAAAGGACTGTCATGTGTATGAAATGTAGAAATTATATATACATACTATTTATGTGCAGTGGCTTGTCATTTATAACGGGTCAAACAGCTGATAGACGAACTGGATAAACACAAAATGACCAAAAAAAGACACAAAACGACCAAAAAATGATCTAAAAAAGATACAAAATTACCAAAAAAGACACAAAATTACCAAAAAAAGACACAAATTGACCAAAAAAAGACACAAAATGACAAAAAAGACACAAAGTTACCAAGAGGATACAAAATGACCACAAAATGATCTAAAAAAGACACAAAATGACCAGAAAATTATCTAAAAAAAGACACAAAATGACCAGAAAATTATCCAAAAAAAGACACAAAATGACCAGAAAATTATCTAAAAAAAGACACAAAATTACCCAAAAAACAACAACCCAGAAATCATCTCGCGACCCCAATTGGGGTTCGGGACTTCAGACTTTTTATTTTATTTATTTGTTAGTTATTTGTCCATCCATTATATACGATATGGATGATATGACATATTCAGGTAGTAATTAAAACCGGCCTGTGGCTCGCTGACCGTTTTCTTATTCGTAATTAGAATAAACCGATTTTGTGTGTGTATGTGTATGAAATGTAGAAATGATATATTTATATATATATATATATATATATATATCCTCTCTATGTGCAGTGGCTTGTCATTTAATATGGGTCAAACAGCTGATAGACGAACTGGACAAATGGAAGAGATGTAAACAAGGTGAAATGTGGCCGGGTCAGGAGTGTGACGGAGGGGTGAGGAGGAGAGGAGAGGAGGAGGAGAAGAGAAGAGGAGGAGGAGAAGAGGAGAAGAGAGGCTAAACTAACAGGAGAAGGTCAAACAGACGTGCTGGGAAATGCCACTAAGGTTTCCCCTCATAGAGACAGCAGGAGAGAGAGACGCAGGGAAGACTTACATGTTCTCACATCAAATACTCAGAGACACAGAGTTGAAAAGGAGAAAGAGAGAGAGAGAGTTGAGAGTAGTTATGTTATAGTGTCCTTTAAAAAAATTGAAACATTTAAAAGAGAGAATGAAGTTTATGCATTTGTTTTAAATAAAAGTAACAGTAATAGATTTTTTAAGACCTTTCAGCATTGTATTTAAGACATTTTAGGAAATTTTAAGTTGATTTTAGACATTTTAAGGGCTTAAATTAAAATTATTAGATTTTAGATGTTTTAAGAAGAGAGACAGAGACAGACAGAGAGAGGTTGGTGGGGGTGAGGTGGGCTAAAGTACACAAAGGAGCTGAACGATCAATATCTAATGTAGATCTAGGAATATTTGAGAGACAGTCGTATGAAAGAGTGCCAGTGAATATAAATACTGTCACCTGTAGTCACTTAGGACATCTAAAAAGTCAATTAAATATGAGGAAAGACTCGCTGACATGCTGTCAAACTGCTCAGAGCATTTTCAACATTTCCTGCACAGAAAAACTGTTTTCATATTAACATTGTTGTTGTGTTGTTATGCTTGTGTGTGGACCTGCACTGGGGGACAATAATTAAAGTCAAACATTTGTGTATTATGAAACACTGGTAAAGCTTTTTATCCTCTTCCTCCAAAAGAAACTTTGATACCCTCAACGTTTACCATTGCTGACTAGTTGCAACAGCACAGAAAACAGATACTAGTAACCTCTGATTCTGGCCACTTTCTCTATTTCAAAAACATTATGCTTTAGTTGCATGGGGAATATAAGAAATACAAGAAAATGATCACACAAGAGGTATAAACTAAAACTTGCTGATTCTTTTTTTTTTTGCTGAATCATATCACTGAAACCAACCAACCAATGGCTCTGAACACCACCATGATAGTTGCTGGGTAGATTTTTTTTTTATCAGTTAACATCAATATTCTGTTTTTCAAAATAACTGCAGCCAAATGTCTTTAAAATATAGGGGCCCTAACCAGGAAATATCAGTCATTTCCTTTTAAGGGCACACTTTCACATCCCAGTAATCTAAATAACTCCTGTTGGAGTTCACAGTAATGATTATTATCACAACTAGGTCAACACTGAGTATATTGTGAATGTGTTTGGTAAATGCAATTTTGTGGGCAATGTGTTACAGGAATAGTTGTTGGTAGTGTCTATGATGTAATAATATTACAAAAGACCAATTTTAACAAAATTGGCCTCTGAAAAGTATGTCATCTATTTGACTCAATACTTGGTTGTAGCTGTTTGACTTGAACTACTGGAAAATTACTTTTCCACATTTTAATATAGTGAGATGTTGTGATATTTGTGCCCTTTCACAGTGCAGTCTGGCGTTGCTGAACGAGGTGGGAGGAGACAATAGTGACGTACGACAGAGCAGCAGCATCGCTGCACAGTAGCACAGTGCTAACAGGCTAACAGTTAGCTCTGTAGCAGTACAGCGTGTATGTGCTAACAGGCTAACAGTTAGCTCTGTAGCAGTACAGTGTGTATGTGCTAACAGGCTAACACTTAGCTCTGTAGCAGTACAGTGTGTATGTGCTAACAGGCTAAGAGTTAGCTCTGTAGCAGTACAGTGTGTATGTGCTAACAGGCTAACAGTTAGCTCTGTAGCAGTACAGTGTGTATGTGCTAACAGGCTAAGAGTTAGCTCTGTAGCAGTACAGTGTGTATGTGCTAACAGGCTAACAGTTAGCTCTGTAACAGTACAGTGTGTATGTGCTAACAGGCTAAGAGTTAGCTCTGTAGCAGTACAGTGTGTATGTGCTAACAGGCTAACAGTTAGCTCTGTAGCAGTACAGTGTGTATGTGCTAACAGGCTAACAGTTAGCTCTGTAGCAGTACAGTGTGTATGTGCTAACAGGCTAACAGTTAGCTCTGTAGCAGTACAGTGTGTATGTGCTAACAGACTAACAGTTAGCTCTGTAGCAGTACAGTGTGTATGTGCTAACAGGCTAACAGTTAGCTCTGTAGCAATACAGTGTGCATGTGCTAACAGGCTAACAGTTAGCTCTGTAGCAGTACAGTGTGTATGTGCTAACAGGCTAACAGTTAGCACTGTAACAGTACAGTGTGTATGTGCTAACAGGCTAACAGTTAGCTCTGTAGCAGTACAGTGTGTATGTGCTAACAGGCTAACAGTTAGCTCTGTAGCAGTACAGTGTGTATGTGCTAACAGGCTAACAGTTAGCTCTGTAGCAGTACAGTGTGTATGTGCTAACAGGCTAACAGTTAGCTCTGTAGCAGTACAGTGTGTATGTGCTAACAGGCTAACAGTTAGCTCTGTAGCAGTACAGTGTGTATGTGCTGCAGCAGGATGTGTTCAGTTAGTGATCTCCGTTTGTTTACAACAAGCACCGGACACTCTGTGTACAGTTAGCGATGCCGGTTTGTTTACAATAAGTGGCTGACGCTGTGCACAGTTTGCAACAGTTGTTGTGCAGCTGCTGAACAGTGATTGGATGACTGTTGAACCAAGTGGGAGGTGTGTGTTAGACGTTTCAAGGTGGTCCCGCTTCCAACAAATCACCTGATCACACACACACACACACACACACACACACACACACCTGTCTGCAGAGCTGACCTCAGGCTGTCAATAATAACCTTCTCACATTGATAACTATCTTAGGCTGGTGTTTGGGATTATTGATTTGGGATCGCTAAGTGGTCTGAAAGTTTCAAAAACAATCTCACGGCAATGTTTCAACAAAATTAAATCAAGTGTGAATGCATGAGCAAACAGCAGCATGACCTCACTTACACAGTGAGCACGCCAACCCCCAAGATAGATGTGTTAAAATACAACTTGGCTTGCTTTACCTTCACCAGCCATTAATTACATCTGCCTCCCCATTATTGGTCAGGGAGAGCAGTTGGCTTGTGTGATCACATAGTTTTACATCGGGCCAGTTAAGGACAGCCGATCAATTCGCTTTAACACTACAGTTTGGGTTAATCTACTAATAATAATGAATAAAAACAGCCAAAACATTGCTTAAGAAGATTATCTGCTTATTTTGTAACATAAAAGCATGCCATATCAATAAATGGGTGCACAGAGTTCAACTGATGTTTGATGTTTACATGTTATGCATTACCTTGATAGAAAGGAGGGCACTTTTGGGTGCAAATTGCTTGCATTAGGATGAAAGTGTTAAATTAGAGTTCTCAAGATGATGGAGGCATGAGAAGGCTGAGGAAATGTCAGTGAAGTACACACAGCCGTTATTCACCAGAGAGCTCACAGTGCTACAACTTAAGAAAACACATGCAGATACACAAAACACAAATTGAGAAAACATCTTCATCAATTTGACAAAACAAGCATTTAGAAAACACTGCAAAGACCACAACACAACAGAAATGTTTCCAGAGGACACTAAAAAGTGATGCACACGTCTGGACACGTTTGTGATATTATCAAGTTATTTCAAGAGAATTATAATTTCACCTTATAACGTTATAACGATCATAG
This sequence comes from Centropristis striata, assembly GCF_030273125.1. Lineage (NCBI taxonomy): Eukaryota > Metazoa > Chordata > Actinopteri > Perciformes > Serranidae > Centropristis > Centropristis striata. The sequence goes on along the minus strand of NC_081526.1, from coordinate 3,521,486 downwards.
CGTGCTAACATTAATGGCCGATCGATAGCATGCTAGTGTTAGCCGCCAATCAACAGCATGCTAACAATAGCCGCCGATGGATAGCATGCTAGTGTTAATGGCCGATCGATAGCATGCTAACATTAGCCGCTGAACGATAGCATGCTACCTCCTTTCGAGCTTGCAGAAAGTGTCCGTTTTTTTCAATTCTTTTGCTTTTTTGTTTTGTTTTTTATTTATTCATCTATTAATATTTAAAACTTGTTTTTTTTATTGCTTGCATGTTCGAAATAAAGACAATCAATCAATCAATCAATGCTAGTGTTAACTGCCGATCGATAGCATGCTAACATTAGCCGCTGAACGATAGCATGCTAGTGTTAACTGCCGATCGATAGCCGGCGATCGATAGCGTGCTAGCATTAGCGGGCTAGCAAGACCAATACCAACTTGTTGCTGTTGAGAGAGACCAAGTAAAACATGTATCATTCATTTATTTGATTTGTTTAACTGCAATGTGATTGATACGTGCTAGCGGGCTAACGCTATATATCAAATTATAACATGAAATTATAATTATCTTGAAATAACATGATCATATCACGAGCGTGTCCAGACGTGTGCATCACTTTTAAGTGTCCTCTGGAAACACTTCTGCTGTGTTGTGATCTATTTGCAGCTCTTTTTCTTAATGTGTTGTGGTCTTTGCAGCAATTTCTAATTGCTGTGCTTGTTGTTTTTTTTTCAAATTGATGAAGATGTTTTCTCAGTTTGCTTGTGTGTTGTGTATTTTGCATGCGTTTCCTTAAGTTGCATCGCTGTGACCGTATGATTGTGCAGTTTTAACCGGAGGGATCAAAAGACAAAAGATCTGACGTTGGTGAGTTTCTCTTAAAAAAAAAAAAAAAAAAAAAGGGTGGTGGACAATTTCTACTTTCCCCTTTTCATTTGTCACATCTACTTGGCAGCGATGTGACCAGACTCGACACCAGAAATTAATTTTGACAAACCGAGTGAATCTACAGCGTCTCAATTAGTGGATACTCTAACACTCTGCACCTGAACCATCTGAAAGTAGTGAAACTGCCCCGCAGAATGACTGTCTGGGAGTGTCTAGACATGTCCACACACACACACACACACACACACACACACACACACACGAGCCACTAATAAGCCTGTTTACATACACACTCAACAACAATGACTAAACCAATGGAAGACAGAAAGGCGTATGCTGGGGGTCTTGGGTGATTAATAAAAACATTAACAATAAAGAAAAAAAATCTCACACACACACACACACACACACACATTCCTCAGCATGACAAGGTGACTAGGATGGACAAAGAAGCAGGTGGGACATCACAGAGATGAATCTGATTTTTTCTTTCTGTCCTCCCACAAAATTACAATAGTGTCTATATGAAGCCAGCATGGTGACGCAGCATCTTTGCAGCAGCACCCAAAGGCATATGCAGGGACGAGAGCGAGGGAGAGACAGAGAGAGAGAGAGAGAGAGAGAGGGTGACATCACAAAACAAAGAGAGAGAAAAAGAGAGAGAGAGAGAGAGGAGATAGTGAGAGACTCACCAGGCGAGATGGGATGTTGTCCACAGCTCAGAAGAAAGGCTAACATCCGAGACCTGAAAGGATGAGAGAGGATAAGGGGAAAGAACAGTAGTGAGAGAGAGAGAGAGAGAGAGAGAGAGAGAGAGAGAGAGAGAGAGAGAGAGAGAGAGAGAGAGAGAGAGAGAGAGAAAAGGGAGAGAGAGAGAGAGAGAAAAGGGAGAGAGATTAGATTTGGCTGCCAGTACTTTGGGAGTGCAGTGGCAGGTGGCACCTTGGTTAAACACACACACTATACACACACACACACACACACACACTATACACACACCAGACACTATACACACACACTATACACACACACACACACACGAGCACACACTGTCAGTGTATGTTTGAGACAGATGGGAGGAGAGGGGAAGCAGCAGAGGTGAGACAGTAGTAAGGAGTGTGGAGGTGAGAGGATGAGTGAGAACGGTTCCAATCAGTTGGATCTAAAGGAAGCTTCGAGATATCAACCCACCGGGAATAACAGGGACACAGAGAGAGAGATAAAGGGACAGAAAGAAAGGGAGAGCTGGTCAGTGTGTGTGTGTGTTCTTGTACTTCCTACATAGTGAGGACCGACCGGAATATGTTTTTAAACAACAGAGTAAGGACATTTTTGCAAAGTGAGGACATTTCGGCCGGTCCTCACTTCTTTAAAGGCTTTTTTTTTTTGAGATTTCAGACTTTGTTTTAAGGGTTAAAGGTTACATGATGATGATAATTAACTGAAACTGTATTGTGTGGTTACAAAACTAACTAAAATTATAGTGAAAATGTCCTTCGTTTTCCTCTTTGTCAACTTTTTTCATACATAATGAAGATGGATCAGACAAAGGAAATAAAGGCAAAATTTACTGTGACCTCTTTTAATCTCCCACCCAACAAATACCCCATTACAAAAACTACAACTAAGAAAAACTAAAGCATTAAAAAAAAATACTAAATTAAAACTAGCAAACTGACTCTAAAATCTCATTAAAACTAACAACTTCACAATTCCAAAGAGGGCCCTCACAAAGATAGAAGTACAAGAATATGTGTGTGTGTGTGTGTGTGTGTGTGTGTGTGTGTGTGTGTGTTCTTGTACTTCCTACATAGTGAGGACCGGGACACGTTTAACCAACAGAGTGAGGACATTTTGGCCGTTCCTCACTTCTATAAAGCCATTTGAGCTGTTTATATGTTATTTTAATAATAAAATAATATAATACATAATGATTACTTCAGTGCGATGTTTTGTTAACACAGCCTGAAAGTCTATTTGATTTGTTTTGGTCGTAGTTTATTCATTAATGTTTTATTTATCTAGGATAGTTTAATATTTCTTTTCCACATTTCTATTCTAATGTTAAATATTCTCGAGAATAAAAAAATAATTCCTGTGGAAAAAGGATGTACTTATTATGCTGTAATATGGTTATGAAACTAAAAAAAGCATTTAGCTGTGATGGTGAAGGTTAGGGTAAGGAGCTAGGGAATTCACTATTCTAATGAAGGTCCTCACAAAGATAGAAGTACGTGTGTGTGTGTGTGTGTGTGTGTGTGTGTGTGTGTGTGTGTGTGTATGCCACGATGTGTAGCATTCATTCAACTGCATCCGAAAAAACTGAGAAGCTTCTCTCTCTCTCACACAAACAAACAAAGCTTCACATGTGGGGAAACAACACCATGCAGCTCCATTTAACACATACACAGGAGCACACACACACTAGTTGGCTTCAGTCCAACAGCCACAGTATGAACACACTGATACACACACACACACACACACACACACACACACACACACACACGCACACTGCAGGTCAGTGTGTGTCTCTGAGCCGGAGGGCACTGAGTTCATGTCAGAGTTAACGGCAGCGGAGCAGGAAGAGCCCACACCAGGAATACACAACAGGAGGCCAGGGGGCCGGTTAATAGACAAATATTCATAATATATATCACATAAAATTATTTAAAAATAAATGGCCCATTACTCATCTTTCTTTGAAGGTTTTTTTTTTCTTTTAATTGACTGACGTGGGTCGTTACTGGGACTTGAGGCTCTAAATTGGTGCTTTATTTATGCACACTAGCACCTTATTCATATTCAAAGTGCACAACAAAATTGGGAAAATCAGTTTATTCTAATTATGAATAAGAAAATGGTCAGCGAGCCACCTGGCCCCATATCGCAGGCTAATTTTAATTATTAACTGAATAACTCATATCATCCATATCGTATATAATGGATGGACATATAACTAATAAAAATAAATAAAGTTAAAAGCCTGAATAAAAGAAAAATCACACAAATAACCTTCAAACTACGGCTGGGCGATATGGACCAAAAGTCATATCTCGATATATTTAAGCTGAATATCGATACATGTCCAGATATTTTTTATGTTCAGTCAAAGCCAAATATGACATATCACCAGTAGTTTTATTGAAACCGTTTATTTAAGTGAATTTATTATATATCAAAACATGTGCTTTGATCAGGATCGGTGTGCTATTACTTTTCTCTACAGAATACGGACATAAGTCGCGAAAAATTGCCCAAAATTTTGCATTGAAATGAATGGGACGGCCGAAAAAAAATGAGCGAAAAAGAACAATAATTGGAGATTTTTAAACGTCTACTCCTCCGGCATAATTTCACCTAGAGACTCCATTTAAACTTTAAACAGTAGACACAAGTCTTGTGTATCGGTGTATTAATCCACGTTTCGATAGGTCATATAGTTTTTTATCAATCCCTGTTCAATGACCATGATCATTTTTGGAGAAATTCTGAGATTATAATGGGTGTGTATTGCACGGAATGTTCGTGTCACAGTGTGTGACATCATCGCCAGAGTGTAGAGGGAGAGAAAAAACTGTCAAAAAATAAATTTGCAAACTGCGCTCCAGGCCGCAAATTCCACTCTACAGAAATAATTTATACATAGAAACGTAGGAAAATTAGTCTTCTCCCTCACAATCCTCTGGTAAAGCTGTCAGAGTTATAGTTTGGGCGTAGGACGCGCAGATGATCCACCAACACCACCAACAGCCTCATTGGCTCCCATATTAAAAACGCAGGAAGATTTCTGTAGAAAAGCATATTTAACAGTTTTTCAGATCGTTCTTACAAAGCTATTTCTTCATTTTTCTTCACAAAAAACATATGTAGACTTTCAGGAAGAACTCAGGATGCTCAAAGTGAAGTCGGATCAATGATAGGTATTATGGTTTTGCCAAAAATGCTTTCTGTTCGAGGCCAGAAATTTCAGCTTTGACTTGTTCAATTGTCATAAAAACACAGACAAGCCTTTGTACTGTAAATGTCTGACACAGTCAACCAGTAAGAGAGTCTGCCTGAGCTTGTTTCACAGCTTCATCAGACTAACGCCACTCTGGATCTGATCAACATGAAGTCAGCTCTCAGAAACAACCGTTTCCACTGTCGCAGCAGCATGTCTGTCTGAATTTACATCATCATTTAAAACGTCTCGAAATCAGTCACCTTCTACCCTTCATGTGAAATGGTTCCAACAAGAACAATTTATGCAGAATATCTTGCTTTTCTTAAGACCACGTAGTGGTTTATAAACCAGTTAAACACCTTATTCTCTGGGTGAGACATAAGAAACATCCATACACTTTAACATGTGTTTATCCTGACTAGACTGCCCTTTGCAGTTCACTCCTGATGGATGAGGACTAACAAGTCCTCAGAGACCTCAGCAGGCTTCCTGCTCGGCTTCCTGCCCGTCCTGCTGTTATTAACAAGGACTTTTCTTAATCTGATCAAATGGTGTTTGACAAAGACGCTGGATGCCACACATGACACAGCTCCTGATGAACCTGAACCTGGTCAATGTGTCAAAGAGATGACATCTGCTCTGTAAAAAGTTTAATTATTTTCAGCAGGTAGTGCCAAAGTGTTGATAGATGCAGGTGACATCGGATGTGACGGCCGTGCATTGACGTCAATGACACAAAAGGTAAATAAAAACAAAAAAAAGCAGAAATAGTTGTCTGTTGACTTGAATACACCAACAAACACAGCCCTCTTTACAGGGCTTTTTATTTTTAATTACATATATAAATATTAGGGCCGGGACTCGATTAAAAAAATAATCTAATTAATTAGAGGCTTTGTAATTAATTAATCGAAATTAATCGCATTTTAATCGCATATAAATATTTGACCTGAGAACAGTGAGAAGTCATTTTTTTCACATGGATTTTTAGTATACCATTGAATAATGACTGAATACATAAGCTTAAGTAACAAAAATATTGTTTATTTTTGTTCAAGTCCCAAAAAAAGACACAAAAAGACACAAAATGACTAAAAAAAGACACAAAATAACTAAAAAAGACACAACAAAATACACAAAATGACTAAAAAGACACAAAATGACCAAAAAATACACAAAAAAGACACAAAATGACCAAAAAAGACACAAAATAACTTAAAAAGACACAACAAAATACACAAAATGACTAAAAGACACAAAATGACCAAAAAATACACAACAAAAGACACAAAATGACTAAAAAAAGACACAATATGACCAAAAAAGACGCAATATTACCAAAAAAAAAACCACAGCAGAAGACACAAAATAACTAAAAAAGACACAACAAAAGACACAAAATGACTAAAAAAAAAGACACAAACACAAAAGACTAAAAAATGACAAAAAAAAGACACAAAATGACAAATGTCAGGTTGGGTTTTGTGTCGTTATTTTCCAGCCTGGAGGAACCAGCGAGCTGTTTTGACTGATAAAATGATCTTTTTTGCAGGTTTATTCATCGAAAGGAAAAGCATGGAATTAAACTGTGATTGTGATGAGATTAGATTTAAGCAACTTAATCAAAAAAAAAAAGAAAGAAAGAAAGGCAGGAGACAGACATGTGAAAACTTGATCCAGTTTATGTTTGCGTCTGCAAAATCCCTGAAATGAGATTTGGAAATCAAATTATCTGCTATCGTCAGAGGACATCAACAACCAGAGGAATAATAAATGGATTTATTCCCAAGGGCACTTAGCAGCAAAAAAAAAAAGCTTTGTCTTTAAATGGCAAAAATGAAAAGGCTTGTATAGGACAAAGAACTGGTGCTTTATCCTTATTATGTCGACTAATGATGACAGAGAGGAAGTCATTTTATTATTATTTTTATTTATGTGAAAGAATGCAACACACGTGTGTCATCAACTGGTATCAGGATGGAAACTCAGGTATTATATGGTATTAAATGACCACTAGCTTTATGTTTCAGGACAAAATCTAATAACTATCACAACTCTTTGGTCTTCTGCAGGTGTCATCTGCAATTAAAGGAAAAGGAAATTTAATAATTTAAATGTTGTGTAAATTTTTAGCACACAATGTGTTATTTTTCTTTTCTTTTTTCCCCATGCGTCTGGATAGATTGACATAATACATGTGTCATCTGATTGGGGGAGAATAGTTTGTGTTTATCAACAAAAAAACTTGATAAAAATGTATATGATAGTACATTAAATAGCCTTAAAAAGAATAACAAGTAATATTTATATATTAAATGAATATATCAAGTTTAAAAGTTTAATGTAGGGCTGGGCGATATGGCCCTAAAAGAATATCACGATATTTCAGGCTATTTTTGCGATAACGATATTCTTGACGATATTACGAAATACTTAAAAAGATATAGAAAATGTGGGTTTTTTTTAGTCTGTATAAATAAATAAAAAATCTAAAATGTAGTTTAAAGTGCAAATCTCAACAGTTGCCAAATATATGTGTATGAACAAATAATAAAAATAACCATTTAGGGGTTTCGGGGGCATATTTTAATGACATTTTGTAAAGGAAAATAAAGGTTCTTGTACGTTTTATTTAAGGCATCTTATTTTGACAGTCTTCTTGTAAGTTCTGTGGTCTGTTAACACACTGTGCTCTTATTTTGAAAGCTGCATGTGTTTAGCGACAGAGAGTAAGTAGCTTTTTGTGATTAAAACAACTTTAATTGTTAGTTAATATTAACCTTACGCCACTACATCAAGAAGTAGGAATATTGCCAATATCATGAAATGCATTTTTTTAACCAAAAAAAAATATACCGATATTATTGTGAACGATACGATTTGGCACACCTCTAGTTTAACGGCCATTTTTTTTGTCATCCAGTGGATTCAGACGTGGTTAACACATTAACTGGTAGTTTTTGGTAATTTTCAGTTACACATTATCAACATATAATGAGTTAAAATGACACAATTTGTGTGTTAAAATGGCTCACACATTTATTGTGTTAAATTTGACACAACATGTGTAGTTCCTAAGCACAAAACTCACTACATGTGTTAAAATTCTGCACAACATGTGTGATTTTTAACACGTCTCTTTTTGCAGTGTAGCTTTATGTTCCTATTCCTGCATTTTGGTAAATCAGAAGTAGACTGTGCTCTCCTAGAAAAGAAACTAAAGCTTCTTATGCCAACAGGATATACACCCCAGGTGGCAGCGGGACAAAGGAAGCCGGCCAATAATTAGAGTGAGGAAAACTCCAGGAGGAATAGAGAAACAGCTAAAAGAGAAAAAAATATGCCATAAATCTCTCTGCCTCTAATCAGAGTCCATTAATCTTTGTTTTTCTCTCAAGTCTAAGAAACTTGCCAACTCAAGCATTTATAACAGACCTGGGCATTGGGCGAGAGGTTACCCAGAAATTAGAAATCAATACAACCGCAGTGCTTTTATTTTGAAGGCGATTTACGTATAAGTTACCTGAGTTACCTAGGTAACCTTGTCAAAAACACCTATTGCTTTTTGCATAAAGTTAATAAATTAACAATTAACAAGTTAATACATTCCTTGGTCACCTTGAGAATCCACTGTAAGAAAACAATAACAAACATTAGCATTAGCACTTGAGCTAACAAGCACTTTTACTATAGTTATGACAACAAATATAGCCACTAATATATATGACAGAAGAAAATAAACTTTAACAAACCTTGTGTCCTGTCAGTCAGCCACTATAGAAGCCTTTTTCATACTTTATATCAACTTTATATGAATTACGACGCACTCGTTATTATTTACTGTTCGTTTTTCATTTAAAGGTTCCACCTGTTATTTCCTGTCACTACCTTTCAAAATTAAAGCACCCGTTTCACACTGGACAGCACCTTTTCAAAATAAAAGCATCACACCATTGTTAAACACCTAGAAAATGTACAAACATGAAAAACAATCTGTATAATATAAAAACACCAATAGAAACCTTACTAAATGTCATTTACAGTTGTGTTTAAAATAAATGTTAAAGTGATATAGTGATTGGAGTATTTACTACTTTTTAATGGTATATTTCATTTACTCCACATTAACAGTCTTATCATAACATGTATTCTTCTCAGTAGCAGCTCAAAACCAGATAATTTACTGTATTTTATAACGGACGCTTTTATTTTGAAAGGACAAAGCAGACTTCCTGTCGATCGTAAAACTAACTCAGTGAGATTAAACTGTAAAGAAAACGTCAAGGAGTTTAATGTTTTATGTTTTATCCCCCGAAGAGGCATGAGGTTAGTTTTTACAGTAATCTTCATATTTAAGTGTGTTTTGTGTTTAAATAAGTTTTGGATCAAATTAAACTCAGAAATTCATACTAGAGATAATGAAAACACAAAACGAATGCAGTAATTCATGCAAAAGGAGCCCAACCAAGTATTGAAAATGAAGATACTTTTCAGAAGCATGACATTTGTGTTTACAATATATAAATATTAAAATATATAAATATTTTTTTCACTGATCTTATGTAATATTCTAACTTTCTGAGACACTGAGTTTTGTGTTTTCATTATCTCTAAGTCAGAATCATCAAAATTATAATATTTCACTCTATGTGTAATGGATCTATATAATATACAACTTTCACTTTCTGAAATAACTGACAAAAAAATTGAACTTTTTCACGATATTCTAATTTCTAATAAGTGTGCTTATTCAGACTGACTCATGTCTGCGACCCATCGGTCTGTTCTGAGCTCAGTGAGGAGAAGGAGGTGTCGGGGCGAGCTCTCCTGTTTTTTTTTCCTCTGCCCTACTATTTTTCAAGAAGACAGGAAATTCCACAAGTGTGAAAAATGTCTCCTCAGCACCAGTTCTAAAACAGGATATAAATAAAGAAGAGAGAATGCGAACGAGAGGCAAACGTTCAGAGAAAGACAGAGAGTGGCGCCATGTCATCCATAACAACGACATGGTGAATGTACAGCAGTCAGGCTGCTGGCAGACACTCCATCACACTCTGAATATCGCTGAATATGGGCCTGGCTCACTACTCTACAAGTTAACCACCAAAAAGACCCATTTATTATTTATTTAGTAAAATTCTGGCTGCAACTTTTTTTCATCTTACTGGTAAATCTGTCTCCATTCTGGTGTTATTGCGAACAAAACTAAAAGGGTTAAAATACTTAAAGTTCTTGCACGTTTTCATGCATTATTCCCAGAAATGCAGCCGTATTTATGCCTTGCTGTACTGTGCTGTTTTACAGAAGGTGCATGTGTTTCTATGGGACTGCCTGGATGTTGGAAAAATTGAAACAGAAGCCAGCTGGTTGGGTCCTTCTAGGCCAGGGATGGGCAACTGGAGGCCCGGGGGCCGCATATGGCCCGCACCCTCACTTGAAGTGGCCCTCAGTACAACTACATGCATTTTATCATGAAATCTTAAAAGTGCAGTGTAAAAATACACAAAGTTAGTCTGCTGTTCTTGCACAGAAAACAAATAAATCACAGTAAGTAGATATTTTTTATTTGCTTCAAACCTTTTGTATTCCTATTTATACTGTTAAACATGCATTTGAGCATGAAATATGTTAAGTTACTGCACTGTAAACACATTAAAATTGCAGTTTCATCATATCTGGTTAAGTGCAAGGTCTAGGCCTCTGTGGTCAACCTTCAGCTGGGTGGAGTTTGAAAGATGCTGTTGTTAGAGATTAATAAAATTAACAATGGTCTGCATTATGACCTTTAGTAAATGCTGCTTAGAGGTGTATTTGGTGGGGCATAGAACACACATTTTATATGCTAGGCACAGCACACAGAAATAAGGAGTATCAACAGAAAGGACATACTGATAACGCTTTGCACATAACTACATATTTGAGGGAAAGCAGATGAAAAACTGAAGCACTCTTTGTGCTCCTGTGGTGTAAATCCATTGAAAATATAGATGTAATATAAGAAATTAATGCATGACATGGCAACAGGTAGGATTTCAGTTTTTATGGGAAAGGAAAAACTCATTAGACAAGTTAGCCTAGCATATCCGAAGCGGATGCTCTGGTTGATACGATAACATTAGAATAGGAATCTGACCTCCCAAGTGTGCTCTTATATCAAAAGTAGAACATAACAGGAAATTACAGGACATTGAACTTTAGTTACACAGAAATAGTGACACACGAACCTGCAAACTAAAAAGACGACACAAGGCGTTGTCTCCTCAGAGCTGTTCTGATCTTTGGATCTGTCTGTCACCTTTGACATCTGTATCTGTTTTTGATACCTACAATAAATCCCGCACAAGGCTGTAATTGGAATCTACCTGGTCGTCAAGTGTTTTTCTTTATAGATTTTCTACGACACTCCAATTCAAGGCCACGGGCCCAGGTGAAGACAGGCACTGACCAGGTGGAGACAGGCACTGACGAACACTAGACAAGATATAAAAGTGTGCTGTTAGCTTTTTTTTTCCTTCCACAGGGCGGTGTCCGGAAGCTGAAGCACCAAGAGGCTAGGACTAGCCTGCGTGCCAACGAAATGGGACGGGCCGAGTCTAAACCATGGTGCTGCCCCCAACAGTTTTTTACCAATCAGATATATAAAATAATAAATATTAACAAAATAAAGAATCAGATATGTTTAACAATGACATTTTCTCACTTGTGGTGCTGAGTCATGTGATGTGTGGTCATTGCCTTGCCCCCCTTTAGACGGTCAGATCGCTGTCACAGAGGACAGGTCACGTCAAGTGACAGACACGTTATGTTTTGATAAATCTTTCAAGAGATGAAGTAAACTAATCGAAAAGTATCGAAAGAGATGAAAAAAGGAGGAGGAGAAGAAGTCCTAATATAAAGGTAACATTATGTCATCTATTTTTAAATTCTGTTAAATCTCACCTAGGGCACCAAATGGGCTAGAGCCGGCCCTGGTCGCACATTTACATTATAAAACTGTGTAAAAGTAAGTTAGATATCCTTTTCTGGGAGGTGGTTACAGCTAACTGCTTATTTCTGATTTCTGAACAGAGAAGGTCCATTGACATGCCCACTCTTTCATTATTGTCTTGAATAAATAGTCAAAAAGATTTTGCTCTCCTCTCATCTGTTCTGCAAAAAAAAAACAACGAACTCTAACACTGTCTTGGACTGTTCAGCTGGAACACACATTGGAAATAGCTGCTAACCGTCACTGAGACGATAATACTTGAACAACAAAAGCATTTGTTAATTTGTTTCAATTAGATGGTGTCTTAATTAGCCTGGAAGCGTCAGAGAGGTCTATCCTGATGACACATTTGACATTATGGAGTTTGAGTGGCACTAATTAGATAATAAATCATATCTTCTATTGCTGGGATTAAATGGAGATGTGTTTATTTATCCCATGATGTTTAATGTTAGTTTAAAAATGGTGGCTATTAACACCTTCAATAAGAATAAACTGTGTTTTGCTGTGAAGAGGTTATTGTGTGAGGTTTATCAGTTTAACAGGTTCACTGCTGAATACAATGCCCACATAACATTCTGTTTGTTTCATTCATTTCATTTTTTTTAACCTGTATGGACTTAAAGAAAGGGATTCCAGCAGCATTCGTACTGTGGCACCAACTTTCGGGGCTTAAAAAATGAAGCCAACCAGGAAGTGCCAACAACTGCAGTTCCTCTACTGGCCACTTGAGGCTGTCTCCAAAACGAGTCAAACCCCATAAACCTCCATGTTAAAATGTGCAACTTTACAGCAGAAATAGGCATTTTTACAGCCTGGTAGAAGAAGAAAAAAGGTTTTAGTCTATAAAAAGGAGTTTTTATTCATTTATTTATTCATGTATTTATTTATTGGTAATTTTGTGTCTTTTTTAAATAATTCTGTGTCGTTTTTAATAATTTTGTGTCTTGTTTGGTAATTTTGTTTCGTTTTTAAGTATTTTAGTTTTTTTCTGTCATTTTGTGTCTTTTTTGGTAATTGTGTGTATTTTTTGGTCGTTTTGTGTCTTTTTGGGTCATTTTGTGTCTTTTTTAATAATTTTGTGTCTTTTTTAGTAATTTTGTGGTTTTTTTAATGTGTCTTTTTTAATAATGTGTCTTTTTGGTACTTTTTTAAGTAATTTCGTTTTTTTTCTGTGTCTTTTTTGGTCATGTTGTGTCTTTTTTTAGTAATTTTGTGTCTTTTTTTCAGTAATTTTGTGTCTTTTTTTTGTCATTTTGTGTCTTTTTTTAGTAATTTTGTGTCTTTTTTTTTTTTTATCATTTTGATACTGCCTCCAGCAGCCCCCAGGTAATTTGAGTTCGAGACCCTTTTTTAGTACTGTGTCATGTCTAAATGTTTTGGTGACAAAGACTGCTTTGAATTTTTTTACATAAAGCCACAACCTCGGGATCAAATAGCAAGAATTAATCCAGAGGAAAAGCATTAAATATTATGTAAGGAACGGTGTGAAAGAAATAAGAGCCATCTGCAGTTTAAAGCAGCTTAAATACATGCCGGCAGTCAAAAGAACTCTTGTCTTTCTCGTGTTTCTGCTGCATACAATAGTAGAGGAACGTTGTATGGATCATGTTATGGCAGTAAATCCCGTATCCACAATGCATTATTGTGTGAATGTGTATATTTTAGAGGGATAAAACATCCGAGTAAAGCACTGTGGCTCTTTCAGGAAAGTGTTTCCTCCACAGTCGACCAAAATAACCCCTAATTTCCATTCGTAAATGGAAACAGAGAAAAAGAAATCAACGGGGGGATTAGAAAGGAGAGAAAGAGAGTGAAACTCTGAACACAACCTTTTTTTACTCCAAATTATAGAAGTGAATTTCCGCTCCCTGTTCTCTTGCTGTTCAATGCATTTCATTTCTTTGCTTTGTTTAAAAAAAAAAAAGAGGAAAAGAGGAAAAGTAATAACGAAGGCTTCACACACATTAAAGAATAAATGACCTCGCTTAAATTAGATTTTTCTCTCTCTCTTTCTCCACTATTTCCCCGTTATCTCTCCCTCGGGCATGTTGTCCGCGACCCCCCGCTCACTGAACAGAATCTCACACATACAGTTCAGATCACCCAAAAAAGAAACAAAATGACCACAAAAAGACACAAAATGACCAAAAAAGACACAAAATGACTAAAAAAAGACACAAAATTACCAAAAAAGACACAAAATTACCATAAAAGAACACAAATTGACCATAAAAGAACACAAATTGACCAAAAAAGACACAAATTGACCAAAAAAGACACAAAATTACCAAAAAAGACACAAAATTACCAAAAAAAATACACAAAATTACCAAAAAAATACACAAAATTACCAAAAAAAAGACACAAAATCAGCAAAAAAAGACATAATTACCAGAAAAGACACAAAATTACCAAAAAAGACACAAAATGACCAAAAAAAGACACAAAATGACTAATAAAAGACACAAAATGACCAAAAAAGACACAAAATTACCATAAAAGAACACAAATTGACCATAAAAGAACACAAACTGACTGAAAAAGACACAAAATGACCAAAAAAAGACACAAAATCAGCATAACAAGACACAAAATGATCAAAAAAGACACAAAACTACCAAAAAAAGACATAAATTTACCAAAAAAGACACACAAAACAAACGTTTTGTCCCTTCCCCTTCCCGTCGTTCTCTCTCTGTGTCTCAGCAGCCACGTTGAAACAGAAAACCACCATGTGTCTTGAAATAAAACGTGCGCCCCGTCGGCGTCAGACGTTGTACATCTTCAGATGGTGGAGCTCTTTACAACAGTGGAAGCGTTTTCACAGCTTCTTTATGAGTTAGCGTGGGCTGCAATATAAACAGCAACCACTCAATTATACTAGCGAGCAGGCTGAGGAACACTCCCCAGGCTGTGATCTCACACACACACACACACACACACACACACACACACACACAGACACACACACCTACGGTAGCGTACAGTCACATAAACACATATGAACAGCTTGCGCCTGTGATCGCTCGCCATTGTTTGAGTGTATGTGGTTGAAAGGACAATGTTTAAATCGGTGGTCATGTTTTGTTGTTCTCTTTGTTAAAACCTGAGCCACCAGTTTTAAAGAGCAGCAGTGCGTTTGGTTTGTTCAGAGCTGAGGGGGCGGTTCATTCTGGAAACCAACTTCACTGACAACCATCTGGCTGAGCTTTGATACAGCAAGAGAACAAGAACAAGTCCTCTAGACCAGAAGTTCTCAACCTTTTTGGGTTGCGACCCCCCAATTTAATATTCATGTTGTCTCACTGAACAGAATATCACACGCACAGTTCAGATCACCAAAGAGACACAAAATGACCAAAAAAGACACAAAATGACCAAGAAACGACACAAAATGACTAATAAAAGGCACTACTGTTATACTGTGGATTTCTTCTTCTTCCTGTTCCGGACGCAATTTCGGCCCGCTACTAGTCCTACAACTTGAAGAGTTGCAGGACAAATTATATATCAAAACGTGCGGTTTGGTCGGGATCGGTGTGCTATTACTTTTCTCTACAGAATATGAATTTTTCGCGAAAAACTGCCCAAAATTTTGCATTGAAGTGAATGGGACGGCCAAAAAAAATGAGCGAAAAAGAACAATAATTGGAGATTTTTAAACGTCTACTTCTCCGGCATAATTTCACCTAGAGACTCCATTTAAACTTTAAACAGTAGACACAAGTCTTGTGTATCGGCGTATTAATCCACGTTTCGATAGGACATATAGTTTTTTATCAATCCCTGTTCAATGACCATGATCATTTTTGGAGAAATTCTGAGATTATAATGGGTGTGTATTGCACGGAATGTTCGTGTCACAGTGTGTGACATCATCACCAGAGTGTAGAGGGAGAGAAGAAATTGTCAAAAAATAAATTTGAAAACTGCGCTCCAGGCCGCAAATTCCACTCTACAGAAATAATTTATACATAGAAACGTAGGAAAATTAGTCTTCTCCCTCACAATCCTCTGGTAAAGCTGTCAGAGTTATAGTTTGGGCGTACGACGCACAGATGATCCACCAACACCACCAACAGCCTCATTGGCTCCCATATTAAAAACGCAGGAAGATTTCAGTTTGATGTAACAGTTTTTGTAGATCGCTCTAACAAAGCTATTTTTTCATTTTTCCTTAAAAAAAACCATATGTAGACGTTCAGGAAGAACTCAGGACGCTCAAAGTGAAGTCGGATCAATGATAGGTATTATGGTTTTGCCAAAAATGCTTTGTGTTCGAGGCCAGAAATTCAGTCCACCTCTGGCTGCTGTCACTGTCAGGTGTGAGTTAATTCTGTTGATTGCCTTTGATCTTTGATGTGATTACAGTCACAGATACCCACACACAGACACACACACACACACAGGTAACTTTATTTTCGCTACACACACTCTCACACACACACACACACACACACACACACACAAGAATCTCATCATAGTGTACACACACCGGCAGTAGCCCCCGTGGCCCTTTCAAAATTTCCCCAGAGGAAATTGTCTAGTTTACTTAATATTATATTTTTTGCACTGACGGGAGAGCTGTGCCTCAATTTCGTTGCCCTAATATATTTTTTTATACTACCGTGCAATGACAAGACTCTAAATCTAAATCTCTAAACCAATGTAAAAATGCAGTGAGAACACAGTCTGACAGATTTTTTTCAAAATTGTGAAACAAAAAAGGATACCATCCAACTAATGAGCAACGAGAAACAGGAATAACTTATCAGCTTCTCTGGCCAGACTCACAACAGGAACTTCATCATGCGATCATGTGCTCTGCAGCACATTAACACATTAACATACCTACAATTAACATGTATGACAGCTGGAGGTTATTATACATAATATATATTACACACGAGGCAGAGATAAAGCAAACAGAGAGTGAGGCATGCATCAGGTCAATATAAAACACTTCCTACATCTAAAACACGTCCTGTGTGATGCAGCCTTGATATAATCTCGTGCTCTGACCTACATGTGTTACTGTCGAGGTAATTTTAGCACTAAAACATTATTAAGAAACTGTGCTGACACACTTGAATGTCGTCCAATATTGTGTTCAGTGAATCCTACGTTAAACACCTTATGGGACTCACAGCAAAGCGCTTTCTATGGACCACTAGGGCAGCGTGTGTGTGTGTGTGTGTGTTCTTGTACTTCATACATAGTGAGGACCGGAACACGTTTTTAACCAACAGAGTGAGGACATTTTGGCCGGTCCTCACTTCTTTAAAGGCTTTTTTTCTTCGGGGACGAGGTTATTATAGTTAATGAAAACGAAACGAAATAACGAAAACTAGAATTGAAAAAATATTTTGTTCACTGAAATAAAAAATAAAAATGAGAGTTTTTAAAAAACAATCAATATCTAACTGTATTTTGTGGTTACAAAACTAACTAAAATTAGGCTCAAAAAGGCTTTTTGGAGATTTCAGACTTTGTTTTAAGGGTTAAAGGTTACATGATAATGATAATTAACTGAAACTGTATTGTGTGGTTACAAAACTAACTACAACTATAGTGGAAATGTCCTTCGTTTTCGTCATTGTCATGTTTTTTCATACATAATGAAGATGGATCAGACAAAGGAAATAAAGGCAAAATTTACTGTGACCTCTTTTAATCTCCCACCCAACAAATACCCCATTACAAAAAACTACAACTAATAAAAACTAAACTAAAACTAAAGCATTTCCCCCCCAAAAAAACTAACTAAAACTAGCAAACTCACTCTAAAAACTAACTAAAACTAACTGAATTTGAAAACAAAAATTCACAACGAAATTGAAACTAAAACAGATGAAAAATGTAAAACGATTACAACCTTGCAAGGGAATTCACTGTTACAATGAGGGTCCTCACAAAGACAGAAGTACAAGAATGTGTGTGTGTGTGTGTGTGTGTGTGTGTGTGTGTGTGTGTGTGTGTGTATCACTATCACAGAGACAACAACCAGGGGAGCAGTGAAACATTGAGCCACAGCGAGCAACACAACCACTGTTGAATTAATAAAGAGCCGAGGCAGGAAGAGCCCCAACAGTGTGTGTGTGTGTGTGTGTGTGTGTGTGTGTGTGTGTGTGTGTGTCTCAGGGTTTTCTCTACAACACCTCTATGTTAGCCTTCGCATGACAACACAAATACTGCAAAAAAATGTCTAAAAACCAGATCAAACAGTAAATCTGAGGGAAATGATCTTGCTGCATGGACAGATAATTTACCTTGACAAGATTTATTAAATTAAGATTATTAAATCTAGAAATAAACATGTTAAAATATGCTTAAAATAATAAATTAACTCTTAAAACAAGATCAATTATCTAACACTTCTAAATCTAAGTTGTTATGATCAACATTTCAACATATATTATTTAAAAATCCCACAGCGGTGAGAACGTAGTTACTGGAATGAGATCTATATCTTAATTTGTAGCATGTTTATTCATGTATTTACTGTATTACTATTAAAGTCCAGCTCCCTACACATATGAAAGCATGAAAAGATACTCCAGTATGATTAATATCTTGGTTTTCCCACATGAGAAGCACAACAGAAGAGCTGAGAAGAGCCTGGAGGCACATCTACTCTTTCTCCTCATTAGGAAGGTTCCTTTGCTGGTATTTGTATATTAGATTGGTTTTCAATGTTGGGACTAAAACTAATCTAGCTTGCTCCGGAGCCGTTAGAATCTCAGATTTTCAGTAGAGGAATATAAAAACAGCTCTAGTGACAAACTTTGCACGGATAAAAGTCGGTAAAGTTAAGATCAGACATTTTAGGGCACAAAAACCTGAGAAAAACACCTTATTGATGGGATGTGATCTTTAACCCAATGTGATTTCAATAAGGGATGACTAGTTTATATAAAGATATGATAAAAAAAGTAAATTAGACTCCATCTGAGATAAAAATGCTTAAACAATGACTTGTCTGGGGTAGCAAAATACAGGTAGCAATAATATTACAACAATAAGAAGAAGAAAATAACACAGATACAGTACGTATGTGAGAATAAACAGCTTGAAGCCCTATTCTCAGGTATTTGCATTATTTTGCTATGCAGTTATAAAAAAACAGAAATAAACAATCAATATCTCCTGTATAAGGTCAATTCTCTTAACTTGCTCAAAGAGCAAATTTGAGCACAAATTCTAACACATCTTGTTCCCTTTGCCATATAATAAAAATGGCTCATGAGAAATAAATGGTGGCTGGATTCTAGGGAGGAGCGTCTGGAAGAAACCTAACTCTAACATCTACAACGTTAATGATCAATTAATCGATTAATATCTATGCATATATGGGCAAAAAGGTGAGTACCTTTTAAAAGCGCTATAAAAATCGAATGTATTATTATTGTTATTATTATTATCATTAATAAAATAAAAGATATTTATGAAGTACTGTGCAAAAGCCTGTTTTGATAATGGACACATTTATTTTGAAAGGATGAAAAGAGACTTCCTGTCGATCATAAAACTAACTCAACTGAGAATAAACTGTAAAGAAAACGTCAAGGAGTTCAATGTTTTATGTTTTAGCCCCCGAAGAGGCATGAGGTTAGTTTTTACAGTAATCTTCATATTTAAGTTTTGTGTTTAAATAAGATTTAGATTCAATTAATTCATATTGTTTGTGTGTTTTTATACGTTTTGGACGGGTTGATGGCAATATTACTTGTACTACCCTGTGCAATGACAATAAAGGCTTCTGATATAATAATATAATAATAATTATAATTGTTACGGCAACTTTCAGTTTGCAGACTGTAGCTTCATACAACTTAATTCTCAGTTTATTGGCTGATTGATGTACGGCTGCAGAACTGAACGCTCGGCGCGTTTCGATTAAAAATCACACGTGATGGACCAAATTCTTAACGAAACTTAATTAATCATCCATTAATTATTCCCATCCCCCTGATTCTATTCAGCTGCTTCTGTTTCAGGATGCTAGTTCGGTTCCTGTTACTTCCTGTCCCAGCTCTCCATCTTTATAAAAACTATAAACTATAAACGCTATTGTGTTTTGTGACATTTTGCATGAAAGGAACATCCAGTTATGTCGACCAATGAATCATTGGTCCGGTCCAAATTCAATTTAGGCCTCGATGTTACAGGAACATGATGGACAGAGCAGCTTGTTGTTGTACATTTGAATCCACAAACAGTTTGTCTGTTATGTTTAAATAACAACAAACACAATGTTTATCATCTTCACAGCTGATAACTGATAAAAACATATCTACTGCTGAGTTCATGAGCGTGTGTGTGCATTGAAATGTGTGTTTCTAAGGTGCTGGGGGCAGGAAGGAGGGGGGGGGTTGCTATGGTGACGAGCAGCCGCTCAGTTTCCACAGCAACACCCCGACTCAGTCAGTCTCCATGGCAACAGATAACAGCATTAGCTGATTCAGCCGTAGTGTAATATGGCTGCTGGTGGATGTGACTACAGGAAAACATCAGCAAACATCCAGCTTCTCTTCAGCCACCGGACACAATGTGTTAATGAAGAGAAACAATAACTCATGAATGAACAGATTTTTTTGTCAATGTAGTGAAATATCAAACAATCTGCAGACAATTAACTCAAAACTCTTGTTGTGTCTGACTGAACACAGAGGAAATGTCTATTATTACCGTCTGTCCAATTTTAAAACTCATCTTAAAACCTATTTTTATTTCTTGTTTTAGTGTTTTATGGTTTGTTTTATTTATTGTTTAAATTGTTGTTTGTTTTAAAAGCAATGAAACTATTTATTTAAGTGTTTATTTCCTGTTTTATTTATTTTATTGTTCTTGTTTGCTTGTTTATGTACAGCACTTTGTTGCAGCTGTTGTTGTTTTTAAAGTGCTTTACAAAAAAAGTTGTGTTGAGTCTTATTTATTTTATTCTTACCGTCTGTTTACAAATTCACAAATATTCAAATTCAAATTCAAAATTACTTTATTTATCCCAGAAGGGAAATTCAGTTAGTCTGTTAGCTAAAAAATGAAAGAACATTAAAAGAAATCTCTAAAGGTCTATATTTCTGCCACATTTTTTGCCCTTAAAACTTTAATATATATAAAAACTGTTTTAAAAAATGTACGAGATGAATAAGTGCTTAAAATGAAAGTGCTGAACAAGAATGTACAAAAATATTCTAAAGTAATCAGCAAATAGATTCGAATTAGAGTTAATTTCTAATTTTAAGTGTTCAACATGCTTATTTCTAGATTTAACAATCTTAATTTAAGAAATCTTCATCCATCCATTTTCCTCTGCTTATCCGGGGCCGGGTCGCGGGGGCAGCAGGATAAGCAAGAAGAAGATCAAGAAATCTTGTCAAGGTAAATTATCTGTCCATGCAGCAAGATCATTTCCCTCAGATTTACTGTTTTTATCTGGTTTTTAGACTAAACACCTTTTTGCAGTGTATTGTTTGTGTTGTTGTTTTGTTGCTGTTCATCGGTGTGTGAACAGATTCCTGATGGTGGCAGGTGGCCTCCAGTATGAATGTGTGTGTGAACGGGTGAATGAACGCCGTCTGTAGTGAAAAATGCTTCGAGTACAGGTGCAGAGACTAGAAAAGCGACATATAAGTGCAATCCATTTAAAGGTTTTGTCAGTAGAAAAATTGCGAAAACGTGATAAATGCTGCTTTCTGTTTGATTGTCTCTCGTTCTCTACGTCGGTAGTTCTCAACCTTTTTGAGTCGCGACCCCCAATTTAACATGCATGTTATCCGCGACCCCCGCTCACTGAACAGAATTTCACACGCACAGTTCAGATCACCCAAAAAAGAAACAAAATTACCACAAAAGGACACAAAATGACTAAAAAATGACACAAAATGACCAAAAAAGGAAACAAAATAACCAAAAAAGACACAAAATGACTAAAACATTACACAAAATGATCAAAAAAAGACACAAAATGACCAAAAAAATTCACAAAATGACCAAAAAAGACACAAATTCACGAAAAAAAAGACACAAAATGACCAAAAAAGACACAAAATGACCCAAAAAAGGAAACAAAATGACCAAAAGAGACACAAAATGACCAAAAAAGACACAAAATTACCCAAAAAAGGAAACAAAATGACCAAAAGAGACACAAAAGGACCAAAAAAAGACACAAAATGACTACAAGAAACACAAAATTACAAAAAAAAACCATAAAATGACCAAAAAAAGACATTAAATGACCAAAAAGACTAAAACACATGAACACTTTAACACAGTGGAGACAGAGCTGACTTCCAAAATGATTTGGCGACCCCCAGAAATCATCTCGCGACCCCAATTGGGGTCCCAACCCCAAGGTTGAGATTAGCTGCTCTACGTGATCAAACCTGCATCGTGGCTGCCAGTCTTGTGCAGACAGCGAGTTGTTAGCAGGGATTTCAGAGTGCAAGCACCAAACTATCTGCAGGTAAATCCTCATGCTGTTTAATGTGCTGCAGCTGTGCAGCTAATTAGCTAAGTAGCCTGCAAACTGACACCAGCAAAGCATTTCTGTTTCTAATGAATGTTTTTCGCTTGGTGGCTCGTTCAACCAGCTGATGCTCCCTAAACATCAGAAGACTTAGAAAAGATTTGGAAAAGACTCCCATAAAAGTATCAGCTCACATCTAAAGACAAGTGTTAAGAGTTTTTATTCCCAGTCTAGTCTCACACTGAGATTTTAGACAGATTGTCAATCTTGCAGGGGAACTATTTTCTTTAGCATTTTTTTTCCTACCATGCTATTTTTTTCCCATCATGCTCTTAGTAAAAAACTGACTAAGGCCCTGTTTACACGAAGGGAAAACACAGATATTTCCATGCGGTTTGGTCTCTCATTTACACGAAAACCCCGTTTTTATCACAGAAAACGTTTATTTCAAAAAACTCTGGGCAAAGTAGAGAATTTGGGAAACTCTGGTTATGTGTTGTCGTGTCAACTGGGAGAAACAAACGAGGTTTAAGGTTCTCACGCTCATTCTATGCTCCATTTCATGCTGGCTGTGTGTTTGAATATCTTTTTTTTATTATTACAACAGATCATTATATCCATTTTTCCTTTCATACTTTATGAAGAAAAATAGTTTTTGTATTATTACATCAAGTTTACACACATGGGTCAAAAATGTCCTTGTGCATTAGAAGCATATTGATGCAAAAAGTGATTCACTAAATTAACAATGTGAGTATATGTGTAACTATGTTTGTCTTATTTTGAAGGTTTAACTTTAAAAGAGTTGTTAGAACCACCAGATTACATTGGAAAATCACATATTTTAACATTTGAGACTTATTAGAGCCACCAAATAATAATTTCCATTGGAAAAACACCAATTTAACAAAATAGGATAGTTAATATTTGTGTCTTCTTTATCAGGTTTTAAATTGGTGACAACAAATAAACACCTTCTAATGCATAACATGGGACAAAAATGACCTTGTGCATTAGAAGCTTAGTGATAAAAAAAGGGTTTTTATTCAAAAAGTAAGAAATGAAAACAAAAAATTAGGACGTATGATGATCAAAAACAAGTTATTTGAGGAAAAGCTGCACTACTGAATGATGAAATTAATTTATTGTAAAGATATAGAATTTAAAAACTCAGTCGGGTCACTTTAGACCATGTTGTGCATCAAAGGGTTAAATAAAATGCAATTTATTTGCAGTTAGACTGGAGAACAATCTCACCTTTCTCCACCCAAGCACAACCTCCAAACCCACAATCTGTGTGTAGGAATGAATCAATAATCTGTGATCAAAGACGCTGAAGCGTGACTTCAACAAACGTCCAGCACCTTTTAGCCTCGCAACATGAAATATGAGCCAATTAGCACAAACACAACCAACATCAGGTGAATACCATAACCTGACCTTGGTTTTAATTTTCCTTCACTCCCCACATTCATCATCGCTACGACAACAAGGAGGAGGTTAGAGGAGAAATGAGCAGGAGGAGGGAGCATAGGAACCAATGAGAAACCCAAAGACCAGAGACAATCATGTAAGTAAATGTTAAACTGATTACAACACAGAACTGCAGCTTTGCTTGTCAGTAAAGTTCTGTTTTATAGCATTGCAGTGTGCAAACTCTAATCCAGTTTATAATGTTTGCCTTTCCCTCTTTTTCATTTTCAAGAGCAGATAATACACAAACATTAGTCTTAAATAATCAAAATGCAGTTTGTACAGTCATGGAAGAAAATATTACACCATTGTTTCCTTGATTTCTTGTTCATTTTAATGTCTGGTACAACTAAAGATACATTTGTTTGGACAAATATAATGATAAAGACAAAAATAGCTGATAAGAGTTTAATTTAAGAGCTGATATCTAGACATTTAACATGGTTTGATTGATAATAACAAAAAATCATTATCAATTGTGTCTTTTTATTGGTAGTTTTTTGTCTTTTTTGGTCATTTTGTGTCTTTTTATTGGTCATTATACATCTTTTTTGGTCATTTTGTCTTTTTGGGGCAATTTTGTGTCTTTTTTGGGGCAATCTGTGTCTTTTTTTGGTCATTATACGTCTTTTTTGGTCATTTTGTGTCCTTTTTTGGTCATTACACATCTTTTTTGGTCATTTTGTGTATTTTTATTGGTAATTTTATGTCTTTTTTGGTCATTTTGTGTCTTTTTTTAGTCATTTAGTGTCTTTTTATTGGTCATTTTACGTCTTTTTTGATTTTGTGTCTTTTTATTGGTCATTTTATGTCTTTTTTGGTCATTTTCTTTCTTTTTTGGTCAGTTTGTTGTTGTTTTCTTCAATGCATTTTAATGTCTGGTACAAGAGTTTAATTGAAGAGCTGATATCGAGACTTATTCCATGGTTTTCTTAAAAATAACCAAAATCATTATGAAGAAAACCATATAAAATGTCTAGATATCAGCTCTTAAAAAAACCCTGACTCCATAAATGTCGGTCAGCTTGTCAGCCATCATCAGTTTCCTACTTTGATTCTCTCCATTTACACGTTACATAAATGCAAACCAGCCATTAGTGATCAATGACTACTGATGTTACTTCCACATCACAATTGGATCACTAGCGCCCGGTTGCCATGGCAGCAAAAGGGGCACTTGATGCAGACGGCTGAGCAAACACTCATTGGCACACATGAAACACACACAGAGTAACACAAACAGTCTCTCCTCTCTCTGACGCTGCTCCCTGCAGGAAATGACCATATAAAAAAAAATAAGAGTCGGCAGGGTTGAACCCCTCGTTCTGAGGGATTCCTTCACCCTCCCTCATTCATCCCCTCGTCCCTGCTGCTGGAAACAGGAGAAAGGCTCATAAAGCCATGTGACGCAACACGGCAGAACACTGCAACCAGCAAATCAAAGAGAAGGCGTTCCTGCTGACAGGAGGCACACGGAGAGGAGACTGGAACAGAGCAGCACATTTAATGTGTGCGTGTGTGTGTGTGTGTGTGTGTGTGTGTACAGTGGGTGGTTTGCCTTAATGGCTTCCACTGGGAGAAAGCAACAAGGCTGGATATAGGATTTTAGCCTCCTGATGGTGGGGAGATAACACTGTCTTTTTTAAATAATTCTGTGTCTTTTTTGATAATTTTGTGTCTTTTTAAGTGATTTAGGTTTTTTTTCTGTCATTTTGTGTCTTTTTTGGTCATTTTGTGTCTTTTTTTCAGTCATTTTGTGTCGTTTTTTCAGTCATTTTGTGTCTTTTTTTGGTAATTCTGTGTCTTTTTAAATCATTTTGTGTCTTTTTAAAAAAATTTTTGTCTTTTTGGGTAATTCTGTGTCCTTTTTCCTAATTTAGTGTCACATGGAGACGTTCAGGAAGAACTCAGGACGCTCAAAGTGAAGTCGGATCAATGATTTCTGTTTGAGGCCAGAAATTCCAGTCTGTCCACCTCTGGCTGCTGTCA
This sequence comes from Centropristis striata, assembly GCF_030273125.1. Classification (NCBI taxonomy): domain Eukaryota; kingdom Metazoa; phylum Chordata; class Actinopteri; order Perciformes; family Serranidae; genus Centropristis; species Centropristis striata. The sequence goes on along the minus strand of NC_081526.1, from coordinate 3,495,736 downwards.
CTGTTCTGGAACATTGGCAGTTGGTGGCAGTTAATTCTGTTGATTGCTCTGCTCTGATTGCCTTTGATCTTTGATGTGATTACAGGTACAGATACAAGCGTGCACACTCCTCCAGATACACATGTTTCACACACACACACACACACACACACACACACATTTTGAGGTTAAAGGTCATAGGTTGCTGTATAAATAAATACTTGTAAATGAAAGCTTGTTGTAGGTGTGCTCCTTGTTATATACCATTATATAGTATCATAACATTATTAGTATTAATTGTTATAAATCTCTGAAGAATCTCATCATAGTGTACACACACCGGCAGTAGCCCCCAGAGGAAATTTTCTAGTTATTATTATTATTTTCAACATCTTATTCAACCAACTCCGTCTTACCTATTTCAAACTGAATGAGTGTGTGTGACAACATGTGTTTGTGTGTGTGTGTGTGTGTGTGTGTGTGTGTGTGTGTGTGTGTACAGTAATCCTATCCTCTGTTCTAGTGTAATCCTGTATTTTCCTCCAGTGGAGGTTCCCACTCACACTTAATCACATATAAACTAGCCTGTAATCCTGCTAATCTAATCACCGTTGTGTTGTCTGCAGGTTCTTTTGTGTGTTCTTTATTATGTGGAGAGAAGAAGAAGGGAAGTCAGTGGAGGCAGATGGAGACAGTGAATGACTGATGCTTTATAAATATTTTATCCCAACAATAGATCATGACCATGCCCTTTTAGCTTCTGTTGTGCCGATCACACTGAATCTGCCTTGTTTAACTGTAATCCAATTCAATAGTTATGTATATTTTGACATACATACAGTGTTTAAATCACAGACAGAGGAAGATGAAGTGATTTCCAATTATGAGTGTGAGTTGCATCCTTTTATAATGTTTGGATTTTATTAACCTCTTCAGGATCTTGAGGCTTCCTTGGACAGCTTTCTGACATCCAATGGTACCAAACGGGCCAAACTGACCTGTTGGGTGCTAAATAATGATCTAAATAATCTAATTTAAATGTAATTCTTTTTGTTAACCCCCACCTCCATGTTTAGGACATACTATACATGTGATTGTCATCAATGCACATCTGTGTGATATCTGTGTGTAACTTTATTCTCCATTGATTGATCGGACTGATCAGGTCCTTGAGTGTGTTCAGGTTGTGTGTGTTGTGTGAAGTAGGTGTGATCAAATTAAGGATTACCTGCAGCAGATGGTCAAAGATTAAAGCCTAAAAGAAGCTGCTTCCCCTCCCCCTCAAGAGTCACACACAGGTTCACACACACACACACACACACACACACACACACACACACACACAAACACACGAAATAGGGTCCCCATGCCTCGCCATGAGGTCATAGATAGAACCACATGGATTTCTCGAGCTAATCAGTGAAGATCAGGCTACGTCACAGATAGTGGTACAATCGCATCTGACCAATCAGTATAATAATAATAATAATAATAATAATATTAATAATAATAACTCAGTTGACCCTAATTTGCAACATAAAAATGAAACATTTTGGGGGGAAAAGTCACAAAAGTAAAAGTCTTGAAATGTCCTCTATAACACTTTAGGGTTGGAATTTTCAAATTTTAAGTATTTTATTGAGTGCCCCGTAAAGGGTTAACCTAACCTTCACCATCACAGCTAAATGCCCAACCCTAACCCTAAAATAAACCTAATTGTAACCTTTAACCCTAAAACAAAGTCTGAACTCTCAAACAAGCCTTTAAAGAAGGGTCCTCACTTCTTTAAAGGCTTGAAATGTCCTCACTTTGCAAAAATGTCCTCACTCTGTTGGTTAAAAACGTGTTCCGGTCCTCATTATGTAGGAAGAATAACAACACACACACACACACACACACACACACACACACACAATACTGGAAACTGGTGACAGTCATTTGATGGGATTTGATAGTGTAACACATAGGATGACACAAAACGTTCAGAATAGTTTAGAAACAATCAGATTGGTTACATCTTCTACTACCAGAGGTTCAGTGTGTGTGTGTGTGTGTGTGTGTGTGTGTGTGTGTGTGTGTGTGTGTGTGTGTGTAATGTGTGTGGGTCTGCACGCGTGTAGGCTCCAGTGTTTATGACATAACTCAGAGAAGACTCACTTCCCCAAAGACGACTGGTGAAAAAGATGAAAGGCAACAGATGAAAACAATGAGGAATAATTCATGTTGCTCTCTGGTTTCTAACTTGTAGCTTTACGCTGCGAGTTCCCACAGATCTCAGCTGATCACACTCTACACAGCGTCTGGTGACACTTACAGCTAAATATGGAGGAGAACCGGGAAAGCCAGCACGCCACGGGATGAAAAAACAAAAAAAAACAAGACGTCAGCTGCTGTCAAATGATGACTCAGCATTTTGTCCATTTAATATATGGAATATAATAAATAATGCAATGATTTAGCCTGGTTTAAATTAAGTAATATCTTAAAAATGCCTTTTTAAAGAATACATTTTTGATATTATTCCGCCATTAACATGCAGCCTACTACATAGGGGGGAAAAAATGAAAATGTCATGTTTCATTTTGGATCATTTTTTTAATGCTCTGACTCTAAAAAATGAAAATTAAGATAGTCAGTTACCGTAGTTACCACTATATAGTGACATCACAATGTAAAATTGAAAGCATAGAAACATTTTTAACCCTTTAAATATTACTCATTGTATATTTTAAACTAACTATTTACTCTAAGCATTGCATGAATTACAATGAAATTATCATCATTCATTTTTTAACTGTTTTTAACTTAACCCTCTGATGTAACACATAATATTTACTATACTCATGTTTGGTATTTGGTATTTTCTTAGCACAACTTCAGCATGATCTGACAATTATTTTTTTCACTTTAACCCACTTTATTTACCCTTTGGAGTTTGGGGTTATTTTGATGGGTTTTGACTATTTTTTATTCTGCCTGTATTAACGACTGTATCATTTTTTTCAACACAAATTCACCTGATTATTATTTTGTCATTTTGACTTACTTGATCAACATTTTGTACACAAAAAAATACAAAAACCACACAAAAAAAAACAATAAAACACACTAAAAATGACAAAAAAAAACATACATAAAAAACAACATAAAAGCAAAGCAAAAAAAATACACAAAAATGATTTTAAAAAACATAAAAACACAAAAAATACGCAAAAATACACAAAAACACAAAAAACATAAAAACACAAAAATCACACAAAAAAAATGAAGAACAAAAGATTGCATTAAAATGCTGAATGCACACTGCAAAATTCAACAAAATCTCTGCAAAAACTTCAGTAATATCATGTTACACTTGGTCGAGGTGGTTTTTTACCTTTGCTCGTTAATTTGTCACTTTTTCTTACAGATTTGTCACTTTTTCCCCATAAATTTGTCACTTTTTCTTGTAAATTTGTCACTTTTTCCCCATAAATTTGTCACTTTTTCTTGTAAATTTATCACTTTTTCTTGTAAATTTGTCACTTTTTCCCCATAAATTTGTCACTTTTTCTTGTAAATTTGTCACTTTTTCCCCATAAATTTGTCACTTATCTTGTAAATTTGTCACTTTTTCTTATAGATTTGTCACTTTTTTGACTCACTTTTTTGCCTGCCCCTGAACTAAGTCATACCTTCAGTTTAAAATATACATTTTATGTCATTCCACCATTAAATGCTTCTACATACGTCACCTTCTCAGGTAGCGTTTACCGCTATAATCACGCCTTTAATCCTCATCTCACTGGTTCTACAGCTCCAAGAAGTCTGACATTTCCTTTGAATCTGCAGCGTCGTGACATTTCATTAACCCTGTTGTTGTTAATGTGACTAAACGCCTCTCGGACCATCCTTGGCGTGAATAAATGGACTTTTTTTCACATTTCTCAGCCGCATTTAGACCCAAATTGATGGGGTTTAGCATTTTTTTTCTAAACACAATGCCATTACCCGAGACGTGTGTTAATGCAGGTGGAGAGAAGGTCATAATGTGCCTTCGCTTGAGTGCTTTCTGCAGAAAAAGGAAGATGTTATTCCTCTGCTGCAGACCTTAGGGGGCGTCACCATCAAACCCTGAGCTGTTAGAGGAGCGGGAGGGAATATTAAAGCTTTTCTATCAAGTGGAGGGAGACGCAATTATTCTGACAGATGCTGAAAAACAAGGCGATTTATGTAAGCTAGTGTTGGTGTTCAGTGTCTGTCATGTACAGTATGTGAAGGGATTTGAAAAAGAATAACTACAAAACCAGAGATGCTCCGGAAACGATCTGCCGATAATGGGAACCGTACATGATGATGTAATATTCAGATAATGAAATTATAGCTAATAAATTATCAGCTGATAATACAAAACAGAATTGTTTTTATTGACTTAACAAGCATGTTGTCTACACTCTCCAATAGAATATAAAAGGTGACAGTATGCAGCTTTTGACCCTTTGATGAACAACATCAATTGGTCTAAAGTGACCCGACTGAGTTTTTATATTCTATATCTTTGCAATAAATTAATTCCATCATTCAGTATTGCAGGTTTTCCTCAAACAACTTGTTTTTGATCATAATAAATCCAAATTTTTTGTTTCATTTCTTACTTTTTGAATAAAACCCCTTTTTTTATCACTATGCTTCTAATGCACGAGGTCATTCTTGACCCATGTTGTGCATCAAAGGGTTAAGTTGGTTTGCAATTTGCCAATAAACACTTTATATCATATTTATTAGGGTTGGGAATAATAAATCGATGATCGATTAATGGTCGATAAGAATTTGGTCGACCACGTGGAATTTTTAAGCGATCTGCTTATTTTTTTAATTTTAATCGGAACTTACTGTAACACAAAACACATTTAAATATGAAGATTAATGTGAAAACTAACCTCATGCCTCTTTGGGGGCTAAAACATAAAACTCCTTGACGTTATCTTCACAGTTTAATCTCAGATGATTTTGTTTTACGATAGACAGGAAGTCTCTTTTCGTCCTTTTAAAATAAAAGCGTCCGTTATCAAAAGAGGCTTTTGCATAGTCCTGTATATATATTTTATTTTGCCCATGTATGCATGTTTTTAAAACATAGCAATTAATCGATTAATTGATCATTAACGTAATAGATGTTTGAGTTGTCACGTTTCTTGAGCCCATTCTTAATATTTATACAAATTTTGAAATCACTGCATTTGTATTCTTTGCCGTTTATAAAGCAGTGTGCTGACGTACAGTATGTCTGTTAAGTTGTTTACTTTACTAGACAATTTAATAAAAATGTGATGAGTCATTTAATAACTTTGTTTTTATTGTGTTATCAATAGTGGAGTATTAAATCTTCCATTTTTGCTCACTATATTTCAGCCTTTTTTACCCTTAAGTGTGCATAAACTGAAGGTTACGAGCTTCTTTTGAAATACAAAAAAGTGAAATTATTGGTTGTCGTATGGTTAATCAGCCATGAGAAGCTGGTAGTTATGAGTTATCGCTTTAAAAGATATAAATTGGAAGGTAAACGACACAAAGCCTTGTGAGATTACGATCCTGAAACGGTTCTGACACATAAATGAAAAAACTGACAGAAAATGACATCACATGTGAGCCAGAGCTGATACATTATTATTTAATTCTGCTGTGGAGCACCTGGAAACCCATCGAGAACCTTTGGAACCTCGGTTCCATTAAGCTCTGTCAGAGATTATCGCTCTTTGAATGACAGGATCGCTATCAGACGGGAAGCCTGTCGTTAGAGGAAAACCTGGAGAAAACCTGGCTCTGGGAAATATCAGGTTCATTTCACACACAGAGAACACCACGGAGGGTTTGTACAGTAAAATATTTACTGTATCAGGCCTATTATTGTTCAGCATAAAGGTTGTTTAGCAATAAGAGGCCCTCAATCTGAACTGTTTCCAACATTTTTTAGAGGCCACAACAAGGATTATTAGAGCAATATCAATACATATTTTAGAGAGGAAAATATTCACTTATTACTGATATGGTTAATTTCTTTCTCAAACAAATAAACAATTTACAAAGATATAACCATGTATTGCACTGTAGACAATTGTAGAAATAAATGGTGAGACAAAAGTAAAATAAAAAAAATTGTTAAATAAATTGTTGACCATTTAAATAAAGAATAAAAATAGAATAAATATGTAAATATTAGAGCATCATTAGTATAAGTAAAATGTTGACCATTTCAATAAGGAATGAATTAAAATAAAATAAATAGCTAAATGTTAAAGCATGTTTAGTATCAGTAAAATGTTGACCATTTAAATAAAGAATAAATAAAAAAATAAAAAAATAACTGTACAATACTGTATTTACTGTTTCAGGACTATTATTGTTCAGCATAAAGGTTGTTTAGCTGTAAATAAGAGGCCATCAATCTGAACTGTTTCTAACACTTTTTAGAGCCCACGACAAGGATTATTAGAGCAATACCAATACATATTTTAGAGAGGAAAATATTCACTGATTACTGATATGGCGGCTGATATGGTGAATTTATTTCTCAAACAAATAACAAACAATTTAGAAAGATAAAACCATGTATTGCACTAGTAGAATTAAAAAAAATGCTAAATAAACATCAGAACTATTTCTTCCATATGAGTAAATTGTTGACCATTTCAATAAAGAATAAATGAAAATAAAATAAAATAAATAGCTCTAAAATAACTCAAAGCAAAAATGATATCTAAAAGTATATATTTCTTTAAATATTTATTATAATATATATATTTATTAAAATAAACTTGCTATTATTATGACTGTATTACCAAGATTACAGTGGTGGTTATATTTTTTAAATATTTTAAATATTTTAAAGTAAAGACACTTTAACACAAGCACATAAAACTGTAAATGATACCCACACACACACACACTATGAATAGACTATAAAGAGAGGAGAGGAGAGGAAACAAGGAGGAGAGGAATCAAGGAGAGGAGAGGAAGAGGAGAGGAGGCTAGATAGTTTGTTGAGCTGTGACTCACCGTATGTTTTTCTTGTTTCAGCCCACACATGTTTCTCTGATCTTTCTATCTGCTCTGCTGTATAATGTTGGAGAGAGAATGTGTCTGTATAGAAATAGCTCCTATAGACTTCAGACTGCTGCCAGAAATAAATACCCCATTCACTGTTTCACTTGCATATTAATCTGTTTATCTGCTGCTTTCCTTTACGTGATAAACAACAGGAATATGCCAGATTTTTCTGGTGTTTTGGAAATAACACCTGAACAAATCAATGGCCGTTTCTTATATCCATCAGCCAGCCATCTCACTGTTAAAAAAGTGTGATTTTTTCATGTTTTTATTTGAATTTAACTGCAAGAAGAGATGACCTCAGTAGTTTTCAGTGTCGTTTTCACTCTAGAAGCTGTTGCTGATGCAAACCCAATGCCCTAAACAGACTTTGTTGCATGAAATTTGGTGTGAAATATAAAAAGCATTGTGCTGCTTCTTATGCATGTGTCCCATTACACGCCAGAAACGAACCTGAACCTTTGGAAATTGCAGAAACATGACCCCCAACCAATCAAACCAATGCACCACTGCATGATGAAGGCAATTTTGAATTTTGGGCGTCTCATGGTCCCATTTCAAGCTGGAAAAACATGGTGGTCTGGTCACAAACTTTAACCAATTACAGCTAAACTGTCCACTCATACCACTTGTTGACCAACACAGACCTATTTATAATGCTCGTGCTGGTAGAATGGTAAATGGAGTGCACTTATATAGCTTTAATCTAAAGAGCTCATACTGGTGGCAGGTGGCTCCCTACAATGGTGCCACCTGCCACCATTGGGAATTCATTCACACACCGATGAACACAGCATCGGAGCCATTAGGTGTTCAGTATCTTGCTCAAGGATACTTCGACATGTAGGCTGCCATGGTCAGGGATCGAACCACCAACCTTCCAATCAATAGGTGACCAATCTACCAACTGAGCCACAGACGCCCAAAAACATGACAGTCTGGTCACAAATGTGATCAAATTACAGCTAAACTGTCCACTAATACCACTTGTTTACCAACACAGACCTAGTTCTAGTGCTGATGCTGGTTCACAGTTGGTTTAACTTGCAAACCTTCTCAAAACCTCTTTGCTTTTCCAAAGGCTGGAGAGCCACGTCATTACGTCTCTGTATACGTCTCCGCTCTTCACAAACATAATACCAACAATGCTGGACTCCATCGACTCTTTACAAATGTTGCTCCTGGCTTTGTGAGCCTACATTGGCATCCAAACAGGACTGGGACGACACATCTGTGATCTCGTCTTGATCAATATGGACTCCGATTACATTCTTATTACAATGAACATTAGATGTTAATGTTAGACTTTGGTAAATGGTAAATGGGGTACACTTATATAGCTTTTATCCAAAGTGCTTTACACTACACACTACGCTCATTCACCCGTTCACACACACATTCATACTGGTGTTAGAGGCTACCAGGGCACACTGGTGCCACCTGCCACCATTGGGAATTCATTCTCACACTGATGAACGCAGCATCAGGAGACATTTGGTGTTCAGTATCTTGCTCAAGGATACTTTGACATGTAGGCTGCCATGGTCGGGGATCGAACCACCAACCCTCTGGTTACTGGACGAATGCTCTACCAACTGAGCCACAGCCGCCTGACTTTGTTGTAACCTTACGATTGCCCACTAAGGCTTTCCCACTAACGATATCTTGCTAACGACATCCAGTATCAATCACATTGCAGTTAAACAAATCAAATTGAATGAATGATAAACGTTTTAGTTGGTCTTGTTGATCATGATAATCCCAGCCCGACGTAGTAAGTAGTAAGTAGTTCGTGGTTTGAGACCAGCAAAGAGTTGGAGCCGCTCATGAACCAGTTTTCCTGGCCGAGAGCCGGTTCTTTGACAGTCAGAATGCGAGGAACTGGTTGGAGATTAGCCAACGGATCCTAACTGGCCCTCAAAACTACCTCGGTTTAAAAGGGATATAAATAAGTTTCTGAAAGGATTTGATGTCAGAAATAAACAACACAGCAACAGAATCTTGACTCGTATTGACCAGCGCTGCCTAGTTTGACAGTTTGATCCGAGACATCCAATCAAACCGCCTTATATGAGATAAACAGTTGTGATTGGCTGAAAATCAGTCTGCACAGGAGAGTGACCTGACTCAAATAAAACATGAGCTGGGCAGATCGGTCTGGTTTCCAGGCTAAAATAAACTGGCATCTGGCTTTATTTGATAAGAAGGAAACATCTTGGGGGACTTAAACAGAAAATCTAAGGCTGCTAAGGATTCAAGATATAAATGGCTGAAAAACCAACTGTTAAAAAGTGACATCCCAGAGAGTATACAGTAGTTTCTCATAGTATTAACACCTTCATTTTAACCCACATCAATGAAGAGGTTCACTCATTTAATCTAATTTTAATTTATCCTTGTTATGTTATCCTTGTTGATGTAATGTTGTTAATGAAAATGGTAAACAGGACAGGACCCAATATAGAACCTTGTGGGACTCCCTTTGTTAATGGTAAAAATTCAGAGTGGTTGGATGCGAGAGTCACACCATTTACATGTACTAGAGTCAAAGCCAATGTTACTGGGTTTTTTTAGTAGCAGAGAATAGTCAACAGTATGAAATACTTTTGATAAATCGACAATCATGGAGGAGCTTCAAACTCCTGAGCCGTCAGAAGACGTATCGAGGCTGGACGTTGGGACGACTTCTGTGAGTTTGACGTGACTGATCTCAGTTTCCCACAAACTAAAGGTCAGTTAGCCAGACTCCAACATTCCTCTGGGGAAATTTTTTAAAATCAAACTTGAAGAAGAGGAGCCCAACAAGACAGTTAAAAACGTCTCATATCAGCGAGCTGTAGCAGGTAGAAATCTGTCATTGGACAAAGTGGATAAATCCTTCATCTGAACGTCAGGTGAGGTCAGACATTCTGCTGCTGAACAGAAGCCAGAAAGGGAAATGACTTCACTTTAACCTGTCAGAGTGAAGGTTTGCTGCCCGACAGAACAGTCAACAACACAACAACTGGAGCCAACACTCTGTAGTCCATCAGCATTTTAACACCGATCCAGAATTAACACTTGAGCTTGTTATTTTATTTGATGATGGACAATCAGTGAGCTCTTCATTTTATGGACATGAGATCAAAACGTGATTCTCTAAAAACAATGCTCTAGGACAGGGCTTCCCAACCTTTTTCTTGAGGGACCCACACTTTTACCATTGTGAACTTTGGCGGGTTAATATGGTCTAATTTCTGGTTGACCTATTATGTCATAATAAACAAGTGGAGAAAGGCGGGAAACTGGCATTTTCAAACAACAAGAACAACAAGATGGATGGTGATTTTGAGGGGCAAACAAGAACGCTGGATGCACCCGGTTGTCTCACTCCACCTTCTTTCCTATCCCAATTATATGTTACTGCTCTCCAAAACGAGCAGATTTCTAGATTTTTTTTTCTGATATGTAAACAGCTGACTAAGTTTTCAAACAGCTGTCTGCTGAAGAGCCCTGGAGCAGAGACTCTTCCAGATAAAAGTTGCCCTGTTGTTACTGACCCTGAACTGAAAAAGAAACCTCCACGCATCAACACCAGTGCCAGAAGTATCCAGATCCTTTACTTCAGTAAAAGTACTAATACCACACTGTGAAATGACTCCACTACAGTAAAAGTCCTGCATTAAAAACTTACTGAAGTAAAAGTACAAAAATTTACTGAAGTAAAAGTACAAAAGTATCAGCATCAAAATGTACTTAAAGTATCAAAAGTAAAAGTACTCATTATGCAGAATGGATCCACTCAGACTGTTTTATATTTTCCAAATATATTATTGGATTAATTGGATTGTGTCTTTTTTAATAATTTTGTGTCTTTTTTTAAGTAATTTTGTGTCTTTAAAATAATTTTGTGTCTTTTTTTAATCATTTTGTGTCTTTTTTAAGTAATTTAGTTTTTTTCTGTCATTTTGTGTCTTTTTTGGTAATTCTGTATCTTTTTTTGGTAATTCTGTGTCTTTTTTGGGTCATTTTGTTTCTTTTTTAAATAATTTTGTGTCTTTTTTGGTCATTTAGTGTCTTTTTTAAGTAATTTAGTTTTTTCTGTCATTTTCTGTCGTTTTTTTAGTAATTTTGTGTCTTTTTTTTTAAAGTAATTTAGTGTTTTTTCAGTCATTTTGTCTTTTTTTTTGTCATTTTGTGTCTTCTTTTGGTCATTTTGATACTGCCTCCAGCGGCCTTCTACTTGAGTAAATGTATTAAGTTATATTCCACCACTGGTTCATTATCACACAGGCATTTTAGACACAATCTTGCCAACTCTGTAATAAATCTCTGATCCTGTATATGAAGCATAAAGGCTGAGCTGATCTCAGGTGGGACATTAAACTGTAGCATGTCGGGGCCCTTGGCCCCTCGGCCCCTCGCTGTAAAACTGAATATCAGCAGCCAGCTCATGCACAAAGCCAAACACTTTATCAATGACATGCTGGCTATTTATGGTCCTGGTGTTTTATTTACTCTCCCTAACCCTGAAGAGGAGCGAGGTCGACTCCAACAGCAAAGATAAAGCAGCGCTTCAGTCATTAAAAGACTCCAGTCAATCAATAAAATATCATAACAGTTGTGTTTTGAAGGGAAAATATCATATATAAATATTATCCACGACTGTCAACACAGCATACTCAATAGAAAGCATGTTTTGCTACATCCTTTATATAAAAATATAGCTCCTAAAGGAATGAAAGAGTCACATTAAGTATCCATTAGTGAGATATTTCTGTACAGAACATCTGCTACTTTCCTCTCAACCAATCTGAAAATAAACACTCCTGGATGGAAGAAGACGGGATTTTCCCTCAAGAGTTTCCATATTTCAGTCGACTCGGAGCGTTTTGCCTGTCGTGGTTTTGTCTCAGAGCAAGAAATTGTTCGATTTAGATATGTGAGAGGCATATAAATAACATAAAATATCAAATATAACTGTAATTTCTTGAGCAAATATGTAAATATTATGCAATTAGACTTTATCTAATGAGGATTTCTGCTTTTGTTCCTGAAAATGGATACACTGTTAAAAGTAAAATAACAAAAACAACATTTAGTTATTCTACAGAAGTATTTTAATATTATTAATAGGGCCAGGACTCGATTAAAAAATTAATCTAATTAATTTGAGGCTCTGTAATTAATTAATCGCATTTTAAAAGCATATAAATATTTGACCTGAGAACAGTTAGAAGTAATTTTCTTCACATGGATTTTTAGTATACCATTGAATAATGACTGAATACATAAGCTTAAGCAACAAAAATATTGTTTATTTTTGTTCAAGTCCAACAGATCAGTGCAATTTTTGCCATTAAGTGTAGCAATAGCATATTTATAAATATAGTACATTTCATAAATCCAGGTAGCCTATAGGTAGGTAGACCTTCTGTAAACTAGAATACTTTGTTTTTTGAAGTAAAACACAATCCACGCTAGCTAGCACACTAGCCGCTAGCTGCTATATGTTTAGCATTGAGGTGATACTTGAGGCTGGATGTGAATTCCTTGTTGCCTAGCAACACAACCATGCTCTTATCAATCAGTGTCTGTTGTTGTGTCTTTTTTTGTTATTTTGTGTCTTTTTTGGTCATTTTGTGTCTTTTTCCGTCATTTGTGTCCATTGTGTCTTTTTTTGTTATTTTGTACCCTTTTTGTGTCTTTTTTGCAATTTTGTGTCTTTTTTTAGTCATTTTGTGTCTTTTTCCGTCATTTGTGTTGTGTCTTTTTTAGTTATTTTGTACCCTTTTTGGGACTTTTTGTGTCTTTTGTGTCTTTTTTTTAGCAGTTTTGTGTCTTTTTTGGTCAATTTGTGTCTTTTTTTGGTCATTTTGTCTTTTTCCGTCATTTGTGTCTGTTGTGTCTTTTTTTGTTATTTTGTGCCCTTTTTGTGTCTTTTTTTTTAGTCATTTTGTGTCTTTTTCCATCATTTGTGTCGTGTCTTTTTTAGTTATTTTGTGCCCTTTTTGGGACTTTTTCTGTCTTTTGTGTCTTTTTAGCAGTTTTGTGTCTTTTTTTGTCTTTTTTTTAGTTATTTTGTGTCTTTTTTTGGTCATTTCCATCCATTGGTTTTTAGTAACTAAATGTCCCATCATCCACGGGGCCAACCAAAGGTCTCATCAGCTTCTTCCTTCATGTTCACTGTGGTTTGTTGTTGTCTCAACTCATCAACGCTAGTTGGTGCTCCAGTATAATCGGTCCGCCTGAAACTCATCCAGTGAGAAACGTTCCGCGCTGCAAAAATAACTGCGATTTAAAATGCGTCAATTTTTTTCACGCGTTAATTTTTGTGTAATTAATTAATCTTAATTAACGCGTTAAAGTCCCGGCACTAGTATCTAGTATTTCTTTTTTATAGTGTAGGCTAGTAAACTGCACTGCAAAAAAAAAGCCAACTTGTATTTTTTGGCCTAAAACAGTGATTTAAGTTGGTAAAACTTGGAAATATAAATTATTGACATTTAGGGCAATAATGTAAGTTAGCACAACAAAGGAAGCCAGTTGTCTGCTCAAAAACAAGTTGGTGACTTGTTGTTACTTATATCTTTAAGTTGGGGTTCACAACAAGGGACAATAGTTCTGATAACTCTTATTTCTTTGTTGTGAAATTCGGTCATTAGCGAAAGCTAGCGGCTAACTGATGCTAGCAGCTAACAGATGCTAGCGGCTAACAGATGCTAGCGGCTAACTGATGCTAGCGGCGCTGCTTGTTACAGCTAAAAGAGTAGCCATTAGCGTATCAATGCTAACTCAAACTTGTAGTCGCAACATTAGCTGACATTTCATAGCGGCGTTACAATCGTGCCAATTCAGCACATTGCAGGAGTTAGCAGAAGTAAGGATTAAAAGTTATTACAATGTAAAATTATAAGTTAGTACAACTTACAGTTGAGTTGACAAAAATCTGAATTCAGAGTTGAGCAAACTCAAAAACAAAACTGTTGTTGTTGACACAAAAAAACCCAACAACTAACAATCTGAAGACGTCACTTTGGGCTTCAGGAAATTGTGATTGACAGCCCTAGATGACACCTCAGTGTAAGAATAAAAGCACAGAAACGTCTTCTCACTAGTTCTTCAGCAGGTTGACCAACTGGTTTAATCTTCCAAAAACCTGGAGGACTTAAACTGGGCAGAGAGAGACTGGCAGCTCGCTGGCAGACACACCGGGTTGAGTGTGTGTGTGTGTGTTGGGTTGAGTGTGTGTGTGTGTGTGTGTGTTGGTGCCAAAGCTCCAACCGAGTGTTTCTCTTCTTTCATACAAAGTCTTTCCCACATTGTCTGTCTCTCTCTCACACTTACACACAAACACACAAACACATTACGTCAATCACTGATGTGACAAGTCAGGACACACTGTTTCTGTGTTTTTGTAAGTGTGTGTGTGTGTGTGTGTGTGTGTGTGTGTGTGTACTAAGTATCTTGGTAGAATCAGGATTAGGTTTTCTCAATGACACACCAAGGCTTATGTAAAGCTGACCTACACTACGAGGCTCCACATGACTCTGACTGCTGCTGCAGAGCTGCTCACCTTGCTGCAACTCTGACTGTAGTGAAGTCAGAGAGAATAATCTATTTACTGAATGTTTTCTTTAGATACAGATCAAATAAATGTAGTGGTTACCAAGGTTATAATAGATTTGGATTTTTCATCAGTTTTAGTTTTAATTTCGTTGTGGTTTTTTGTTTTCAAATCCAGTTAGTTTTAATGAGTTTTAGAGTGAGTTTGCTAGTTTTAACACCACTTTGTTGGTGTAAGATACTGGAAAAGCTTGAAAGTCCTTGAAAAATGCTTGAATTTGACCACTGCTAATGTGTACGAACACTGTAAGAAGAGTAAGAACGAGTCGAATCCACAGTCCTCCTGCAGCAGTCTCTCCCAGCTGCAGAGCCAGAGGGGATGTTAACCCCTTAGTGTCCAGTATGCAAATTGCTAACAGGCTAACAGTTAGCTCTGTAGCAGTACAGTGTGTATGTGCTAACAGGCTAACAGTTAGCTCTGTAGCAGTACAGTGTGTATGTGCTAACAGGCTAACAGTTAGCTCTGTAGCAGTACAGTGTGTATGTGCTAACAGGCTAACAGTTCGCTCTGTAGCAGTACATTGTGTATGTGCTAACAGGCTAACAGTTAGCTCTGTAGCAGTACAGTGTGTATGTGCTAACAGGCTAACAGTTAGCTCTGTAGCAGTACAGTGTGCATGTGCTAACAGGCTAACAGTTAGCTCTGTAGCAGTACAGTGTGCATGTGCCAACAGGCTAACAGTTAGCTCTGTAGCAGTACAGTGTGTATTTGCTAACAGGCTAACAGTTAGCTCTGTAGCAGTACAGTGTGTATGTGCTAACAGGCTAACAGTTGCAAATTTACTAGATTAAAGTGCCAAATCTACAAGAAAAAAATATGCAGATTTAAGAGATTTAAAGTGGCAAATCTGCTCGAAAAAAGTCGCAGATTTACGAGACAAAAGTGGAGGAAAAAACAACTTTTTTCTCACAGATTCACCACTTTAAATCTCATAAATCTGCACATTATAATCTCGTAAACTTTTTTTCTCAAAATATTACTCCCCTCCCCCTGGGTCTGTATGTATTTTTTTTACACATTCTGGCAGTATGTAATATCCTCCAATATTCTCTAGGGTTGAAATTTGGAATTTGCAAGTATTTCAATGAGTGCCCTATTAAGGGTTAACTTCATTCAAACCATGCAATCAGGAGCTGAAAGCAGGACTGTCCTCTGTCTGTCCATGTCTACTGGAGCTGATATCACCAGTGAAGGTGAACAAACTTTCTCTTTGTCTTCTCTGTCTCTTCTTCTGTTTCTGTTTAATCAGCAATGCGGGTTGTGAGAGAAGTTACATCATAACTGAATGAATGCCAGAGCGACAATAATAAGAGCCTTCAACCAAAAAAAAACATTCTCTGAGGTGAGGATCTAGAAACGGTCACACTCGGAGCCTTAATCTCCGTCTTTCTTGACTTTTTTGCAGCTCAGTGGGAGTCAGCCAGTGTCCCTGCAGGAGGTGAACCAGCCACCAGGAGAACACTCCTCTAATCTCCCACTCGGAGTTACCACTCACTCCTTTTAAGTTTAGTTTTTACCTTACTGAGCCTCCTTTTAAAATCCAAGGCGTATTTCAGTATTGAGTCTAAACCCTCTTCATTATAAATTCCCTCCTATTGATGTTTTTAAATCCCGTCTATTGATGCATCTTTCATCTTTTGAGTTGTTGTGGATATTTTGGGAGGTAAATGGTGATATTCTTAATGTATTCTATGTAAAAATAACAACTTCCAGGACCAATTATTATCAGACAAAGACCACTTGTAATTAAACTAAAACTCCAGGCTGTGCTAAACATTTATGTTAAACTCTTTATTTACAGAAAGTCGTGCTATACACTGCAAAAAAAGGGTGTCTAAAAACCAGATCAAACAGTAAATCTGAGGGAAATGATCTTGCTGCATGGACAGATAATTTACCTTGACAAGATTTCTTAAATTAAGATTATTAAATCTAGAAATAAGCATGTTGAACACTTCAAAGAAGAAATTAACTCTTAAAACAAGACAGAACGTTATTTCTTGTTTTACACACAATACACAAATTAACCAAAAAAGACATAAAATGATCAAAAAAGACACAAAATTACCAAAGATATATGTAAAAATGACCACTTAAAAGACATAAATTGACAAAAAAAAGACACAAATTGACCAAAAAAAACACAAAATGACCATTAAAAAGACACAAAATGAACAAAAAAGATACAAAATGAACGAAAAAAGACACAAAATTACCAAAAATAGATGTAAAAATGATCACTAAAAAGACACAATGATCAAATAAACTCTTAAAACCAGATAAATTAAAGCTGCCAGCAGTGATGAACTGGCCCGAGCAGAGTGACCTGATGATTATTTGGTTCTTACCAAGATTAAAAAAAAACTTTAGATTCAGAAGTGATCTTGTTTTAAGAGTTAATTTCTTATTTTAAGCGTTCAACATGCTTATTTCTAGATTTAATAATCTTAATTTAATAAATCTTGTCAAGGTAAATTAAAAAACACCCACTTATTTCATAAAGTTTTGCACCTTAGATCGAGGAATCGTTTTTTATCTTTTATCTTTGTCTTTATCTATGATTTTTATCTTGTTTTTTAGACACACCTTTTTTGCAGTGCTGATTTTAGTAATAGTTGCTCTATGCTGGGGTTTATTAATAAATAGAAATATCTGTATAAAAGAATAGAAAACAATAAACAAAAAGATTGGACAAAAACACACAAAAAACACAAACAAATACAAAAAACACACATAAAACACACATAAAAACACAAAAAAACACACCAAAAAATACAAAAAACACACTTGCAGGTAATCAATGCAATCCCCAACCTTGCTACTACTGTTTCTTTTGTGCAATATCATCCAATGGTGACACATCTTTAATTATAATGGTTCCATTCAAAAATGGCCGAAGCACTGGTTAATATGGTGGTAAAATGGGATCAGAGCTAAATCTTCTGGTTCGTCACTCTGATATCTGACTGACAGTCTTTCAATCCAACCTCCTTCTGTATCGACCACACACACACACACACACACACACACACACACACCAGCAGCAGTGATTCATTAGCTCAGGTGTGGACCACCATGCATCACCGTGACAACTGATGTCTCTGCCCCCGATGAATACTTAATGAATATTAACTTACTATCAAATTAGTTTTGCAAATCACCTCATAATCTTGTAATACGCGCCGTCACAAGATGAGTTTGGTCTTAGAATCACATGGACTCGTACCAGGAGAACTTGCTAATTTACTAGATTAAAGTGGCAAATCTACAAGAAAAAATGTGCAGATTTAAGAGATTTAAAGTGGCAAATCTGCTCGAAAAAAGTTGCAGATTTACAAGACAAAAGTGGGGAAAAAACAACTTTTTTCTTGCAGGTTCACCACTTTAAATCTCATAAATCTGCACAATTTTTCTCGTAGATTTACTAGATTAAAGTGCCAAATCTACAAGAAAAAATGTGCAGATTTAAGAGATTTAAAGTGGCAAATATGCTCAAAAAAAGTTGCAGATTTACGAGACAAAAGTGGGAAGCCTAGTCATCTTTTTAGCTTAGTCATTCTTTACTAATACTTATTATTTATATATATATATATATATATATATATATATATATATATATATATATATATATATATATATTAATCTTCAGCCTAATTTGCTAAAAGTAAGGAAACAAAACGTGTAATTGCTTATATTTAGTGTATGTTTAGTATATTTCACTTATTTGGGGGCTGTAAAAAGTTACTTTTTAAGTAAGTTGATCTTAAAACCAGCATTTTCGGCTCATTTAAAGCCTTCTAAATGCCTCTGTTGGCATGCTTATTTCTAGATTTAATAATCTTAATTTAATAAATCTTGTCAAGGTAAATTATCTGTCCATGCAGCAAGATCATTTCCCTCAGATTTACTGTTTTATCTGGTTTTTAGACTGAACACCTTTTTTGCAGTGTATCTTCTGCTCTGTTTTCTGATGTGATTTCTTGGTTATCTATTGTGGAATATTATTTGCAACCTCTAAAGTGCATTAACATTGTTTTCTTGTGGTTGTATGTGTTTATGCACTGCAAAAACATGAAGCTTACCAAGTATTTTCTTCTTTTATCTAGCAATAGTGTCTTAATTATATAGTTTTTAGTATAATTTACCTACTGACCATAGCTTCATGTGCATATTTAATTATTAGTAGTATTATTATGTGCTTATCTAATTATGTTATTGTGTAAAGACTTGTTTTTAGGATTAACATTGTGAGCTTTTTCATGCTTTCCAAGCTATTCAACTGTTGAATATGGTGAGTTTTTACCTAAAATATTGTTTCCAGTTGAGAGTTTTAGTTGCATTTATTTCTAATTTTATTTCAAAATTCTATCCACCAAAACGTGCTCGTTTCAAGCCACAATTGCTCAAAATAAGAATATTTGGATTTATTTCAAGACATCGTTGGTTTTTCCAGTTTCTAGATATTTTTTTACTTATTTAAATAATTCTTACAAAGAAACATTTACTTACTGCACTGGCAGATCATTTTACTTGTTTGGAGCATGTATTTGCTTAATTCTAGATATTTATTTCTTGTTTTTTGCCACTTTTTTTTGCAGTGTGTACGGTAAAACTGCTCCCTTTGGTGCTGAATACTGGATATAGATATAGGAGTGACGTTTCACACCTTTTTTGCAGTGTACAAGAGTTAATTTCTTATTTTTTAAAATACTTCTCACTTGACTTCTCCGTCCTCTTTCCAACCTGAAGAATAAAAAACGCCCACTTATTTTGTAAAGTTTTGCACCTTAGATCGAGGAGTTCGTTTAGGTTCCAAACCAATTTATTTCTTGTTTTCCCTCAGATTTAGTGTTTTTATCTTTATCTTTTATCTTTATCTATGTTTTTTTATCTTGTTTTTAGACACACCTTTTTTGCAGTGCTAATTCTAGATATTTATTTCTTGTTTTTTGTCACTTTTTGACAGTGTGTAAGGTAGGAGTGACGTTTCACACCTTTTTTGCAGTGTACACTGTAAAAAATAATCTGTTTAATTTACGGTAAAATACCTGCAGCTGTGGTTGCCAGAACTTCACCGTAAAAATTACAGTGAGTGGATTTTTTTCTATTCTAAATTTAAATGTAAATATCAGCAAAAACTGTAATTCAGTCTGAATAATCCTGTTATTTTTAGGGTAATTGTGTCATTCATTCACACATCATGGTATTTCTCCATAAATTTTGCATGAAAATGTTATATTTTACAGCAAAACTGTGTGTTTATTCCAGTTTATGACAGAAAAAAGTAAAAGTTTTGCGCTATTCTTTGATTTACGGTAATTAAAAGTGTCTAATACGGTGACATACAATTTTTCATTTTATGCCCTATTTCTGATGTATTTGACAGTGTTTTACTGTTATTTCTACAAACCTTTTTTGCAGTGTACAAACAACAAGCTGTAGGTATCTGACACAAATCTCCCAAATATTTCCTTCTAGCCTCTCCTTTGTCTTTATTTACAGGCAAGATAAAATAACTAAACAGCCATACACTCAAAAAAATAACTCATTGGATGAACTCAATTCAATTGTGGGCAGAATTTCCATCCAACAAATATATGTAGCCCAAACTCAAAACAAGTGCATCGATGCAATATAATGTATTTGAGTTAATGTAGCTCACTTTTTTTTTTTACATTTGGTCAAACTCAAATAAAAAACATGTTTGTATTGTATTTAAATTGAGTTACCTCAACTCATTTATGTCGAGGAGAGCTGAAATAAAGAAATTGTGTTCGTTCAACCCAAAAATATAGAATTGGAAAACTGAAAGTCATTCTTTTTGGGTTGAAGGGAAGGACAGGGGAGTAAATTAATACATTTTAGGTTACACTTCTTAACCCTCTTTAATTTATTACCCTTTCGAGCCCTTTGGGCTGAAAATGTCCACCTCCAAAAAAATGCTATAAAAACTTTACAGATTAATATTTTTTTCTACTTTTTTCTGCATAAACCTCTTAAACAACTTCTGCCCTGCTCAAAACTATTAAACATTCAACGATTTTGAGGATTTTAACCCTTTAAATGCCAGTTTGATTGCACAATGTCACTGATGTTTTATATTTAAAAAAAACACAAAAATGTAGTGTGTCTACAAAAACTAAAAATGCATCAAAATCAATTTTGTTCTTAATCTTTGACCTACTCAAGGCTGTGATAAAAACCAACGCCCCAGCCAAAAATTATTTATTATATGGAAAATAACTCAATTTTTTTTGTGTTTTTTCTTTGAAAAACAGTGACATTGTGCAATCAAACTGGCATTTAAAGGGTTAAAATTCTCAAAATCTTTGAATGTTTGGTAGTTTTGAGCAGGGCAGAAGTTGTTTAAGAGGTTTATGCAGAAAAAAGTAGAAAAAAATATGAATCTGCATTTTTTTGGAGGTGGACATTTTCAGCCCGAAAGGGCTCGAAAGGGTAGTAAGCTTGTACACAGTGTATCATAGAGCCATTAGAAAAAATTAAATTAGAATTTCAAAATATATCAAAAAAGAAATCCTTCTTCCAAAAATCATGTCATTTGCAGTATCACAGCCAAAATTATTGCCAAAAATAAAGTGAAAAATTTCTGAAATGGCTGAAAATGTCCTTAGTGGGCCCTTTTGATTTGATTTTAATTGATATATTTTCATTAGACAAACAATACATTAATGTTTCACATCTAAGAAGGGCTTGAATCATGTTTTTGAGTGTATATTCCCCAGTAAAAGGCTGATTCTGCCCCTTTGTGCTGCTCTCCCAGCAGCCAGAAAGCTCTAAGGTTGTAGTGAAAGATGCCGATAGACGCCCAGCCGTGCTCCTCCAGGAGCAGGAGCCCACTCCCTCGGCAAGGAGGAGCTCCGAGCTGCTCGCCTGAACATTTATGACTCAATGCAGCCGAGCCTCATCCTGAATCCTGAATGCATCAGCCATTCAAATGTATCTGCACGCTGGGGGCAAGTGGACATGACAGAGGGAAATCAATAGGCAGCCCCCTTTATGGAAATGAAACTGAACTGAAGCATATGCACTGAATAAGACATCCATCATGTTTAAAGCTGGGAATTAAATATCCATTTAGTAGAAGAATAATAAAAAGATCTGAGGTGTAACAGCCCTGGATGCTTTAGCTGCATTTGCTGTGTCAATGACTGGATCAAGATTTAATCTAAACAGCTTTTACACTTAAAATTACATCAAAAACATAAATGCAGCACATAGAAATGTGATTTTTCTTCATATATAGCCATATAGTGACATTAAAAAACATGCACATATTGAATGCAGATATAAATTGTGTGATCAATCAGCCAATATGACTCAGCACCTGTATTTGCACCCTTTTCTTTTTCCTTTTTCTCTCATTGAGCAGCGTTGCTCACACTACAAATCAGCATTATATTTCTATAGGAGCATATTCTCAATGATTTTTTTTTTCTCATGCTATAGCTGTATATATATATATATATATATATATATATATATATATATATATATATATATATATATATATATATTGTGTTCTAGGCGGACTACAGCCTGGTAGTCGATCACTGCCACCGCAGCAAAAGCAAGTTCCCGCAGTGACCGCAATAGGTAGAAGAGGCTTTTTTTTCTTTATGTAGCACAATGCAGACACGTTATCCCTTCAAGTCGTTAACCAAAGCGGCGTTTAAGTGCGTAACTGGACCAATAATAGCTGAGGTGATCCGCAAGTCTTACCTTTGTCACAGATCTGTTCCCTAGATCTGTTGCTCAGATCTGATTTTTTAATATCTGATTGAATTCCGCAACACAAAACCATCTAAATCTGACTGAAAACAGAGAAGAGACAGAGAGGAATGTGGAGCCGGTTCTCCCTGAGACAGAGAGGATCACCTCATCATTTCAGCTTCAATGCCTGCTGCTCAAATGGTCATTTACTGTCGGCTTTAAATCCCTCAAACCGCAAAAAAAAACACACAATCTGCTGTGGAATCATTTCCATTCACACATATATTCATGCATTATCAAGCTGTTGTTAGAAAAAATAAGAAGTCTTTTTTTTTTTTACCTGTTCGGCGCAGTGTCTTTCGGTGCAACTCAGGGTCCGTCGGACACACACAGGCTCCGCAGCCTGCTTTTACCGTAATGACTGGACTAGAGGCGCAGTTACAATGCGACTCTGCTCTAGTAATTACGGTATTGTGCTCCGTCCGGTTAATATCAATTAAGAGATAGACTTTACATTAAAAGTTAACATTTTGGCTAAAAGAAATATGAGGGGTAACATAAAAATGAAGATACTGTAATTCAGGAGATGACTTGATTATACAACTAAGAAAAAATCCGAAATGAAGCGTCGCAAAAATAACATTACATAAAAAATAAAAAAAAATGTCCACTTACATTGACAGCGTCAATCCTAGTGTTTAACCTAGGTCTCCTTTTGACAAAAAGCTCAATTTTATTGGCAAACACTAAAAACAAGCCTGCATTTACCGTAATGACTGGACTAGAGGCGCAGTTACAATGCGACTCTGCTCTAGTAATTACGGTATTCTGCTCCGTGCATTTAATATCAATTAAGAGACAGACATTACATTAAAAGTGAACATTTTGGCTAATAGAAACATATGGGGGTAACATAAAAATGAAGATACTGTAATTCAGGAGATGACTTGATTATACAACAAAGAAAAAATACAAAATGAAGCGTCGCAAAAATAACATTACGTTAAAAAAATACATTTTGCACTTACACTGACAGAGTCAATTCTAGTGTTTAACCTAATTCTGATTCAAAGCAGCTTTTCCTTTTGACAAAAAGCTCAATTTTATTGGAAAACACTAAAAACAAGCCTGCATTTACCGTAATGACTGGACTAGTCGCGCAGTTACAATGCTCCTCTGCTCTAGTAATTACGGTATTGTGCCCCGTTCGTTTAATATCAATTAAGAGACAGACATTTCATTAAAAGTTAACATTTTGGCTAATAGAAACATGAGGGGTAACATAAAAATGAAGATACTGTAATTCAGGAGACAACAAAGAAAAAATACAAAATGAAGCATCGCAAAAATAACATTATGTAAAAAAAAAAATACATTTTGCACTTACACTGAAAGAGTTAATCCTAGTGTTTAACCTAGGTCTGATTCAAAGCAGCTTTTTCTTTTGACAAAAAGCTCAATTTAATTGGCAAACACTAAAAACAAGCCTGCATTTACCGTAATGACTGGACTAGTCGCGCAGTCACAATGCTCCTCTGCTCTAGTAATTACGGTTTTCTGATCCGTCCGTTTAACCCTTTGATCATAAATGGGTCTAAAGTGACCCGACAAAGTTTTATCTTCTATATTTTTGCAATAAATTAATTTCATCATTCAGTATTGCAGGTTTTCCTCAAATAACTTGTTTTTGATCATCATACATCTTAATTTTTCGTTTTTATTTCCTACTTTCGGAATAAAAACCCTTTTTGTATCAATACGCTTCTAATGCACAAGGTAATTTTTGGCCTATGTGTGTAAACTTGATGTAATAAAACTATAAAACTATTTTTTCTTCATAAACTATGAAAGGAAAAGTGGATATAATGATCTGTTGTAATAATAAAAAAAGATATTCAAACACACAGCCAGCATGAAATAACATGGGGAATGAAAGTGGTTCATTTTTGACCCATGTTGTGCATTAGAAGGTGTTTATATGTTGTCAACAGTTTAAAACCTGACAAAGAAGACACAAATAATAACTATCCTATTTTGTAAAAGTGGTATTCTTCCAATGGAAATTATCATTTGCTGGCTCTAATAAGTCTCAAATGTTAAAAAATGTGATTTTCCAATGTAATCTGGTGGTTCCAACAACTCTTTTACAGTTAAACCTTCAAAATAAGACAAAAATAGTTACGCATATAATAAAATTGTTAATTTAGTGCATTGATCCTCACTATTTTTTCCACAAGAGCCACATTGGCAGTGCAAAGTCAAAAGGAGAGCCACTTTTACCTTTGCAAATGTGCATTTCTACGTATAAATTGGACATCCCACAAAAAAAGAAACAACACAGCCAATAAATGTTGATATAAGACCAGATTTACCTTAATACTGGGAGGAGCATGTCCTTGACTTTCTTCATGTTGTATTTGGAGTTTGTTGTTGCAATCACAGTGAGGCGTTCAAGATCAGCAGGGGTCAGTCGGTTTTTTTTCCTCATGGTCGAAAATGTTGACTCACTGGTGTGTTCTCATGAAGAAAGACATAACTTTTTGTGCAAGTGGTTTCAAAGTGGGAAAGTCTGCTTCAGAAACCAAACTCCACAAGTGGCCAACACCAGTGTTATGTCCTTAGGCTACTGGTTTCCACACTAACTGGTTGCCATACTGGTCTGTTTTGCCTCAGTTAGCAGATTCGTCACATATTTAATAAACATATAACTGGTGATTTCCAGGTCGCATCTCCATCTACTGTGGATAATGTTGTTGTATAAGTGAACACAACATCACAGGCAACTAAAAAATTAAAAGAAAGCATAAAAATATAATGTCTGGATTCAAATTCACAACAGCAAAATTAAATTGTTCATGAACTTTATGAACTCAAATTCACTTAGAACACTGTGTGTCTGTCCGTCTGCTTTTTGAGCTCGTTTCTGTCCCTTTTTTAAATTAAAAAATGGTCCATTTTTTGAGTTTCACGCTAGCTAGCTAGCGGAGCTAATGTAGCCTGCATGCTAACGGTCAAGTTGTAAACAATGCCACGTGGCCTGCGGGCTGTGTTGCCAGGTTTGACAATGCCCCCTTTAGGAAGCACCATTAAGGCTTGAAATACTTCCTTTCACCTTCATTATGTGGGTTAAGGGAGAAATGCAATTCAGATGTTTATGTTTTTGCAGTGTTGTATGTTTATGTAGCACATTTGAAATAATGTAAAGAGACCCGACTAAGTTTTTATGTTCTATATCTTTGCAATAAATTAATTTCATCATTCAGTATTGCAGGTTTTCCTCAAATAACTTGTTTTTGATCATCATACATCCTAATTTTTTGTTTCCATTACCTACTTTCGGAATAAAAACCCTTTTTATATCACTACGCTTCTAATGCACAAGGTCATTTTGGCCTATGTGTGTAAAACTATTTTTCTTTATAAAGTATGAACGGAAAAGTGGATATAATGATCACACAGCCAGCATGAAATAACATGGGGAATGAATGTGGGTCATTTTTGACCCATGTATCCTATTTTGTTAAATTGGTGTTTTTTCCAATGGAAACTATTATTTGGTGGCTCTAATAAGTCTCAAATGTTAAAATATGTGATTTTCCAATGTAATCTGGTGGTTCTAACAACTCTTTTAAAGTGAAACCTTCAAAATAAGACAAACATAGTTACACATATACTCACATTATTAATTTAGTGAATCACTTCTTTTGTATCACTACGCTTCTAATGCACAAGGTCATTTTTGACTCATGTGTGTAAACTTGATGTAATAAATAAAAAATATATTTTTCTTCATCAAGTATGAAAGGAAAAATGGATATAATGGGCTGTTGTAAATAGTCCCTATAATGTGGCCATTTGTATTTGATTAGATCATTACAGTGAGATCCAGATTTTCTTGATTTTACTTGAAGAGGTGGAGGTTGTGCATGGACAGATCAGGGAGTGTGCATTTGTATTCCAAAATATCAGTGTCCTACAGTAAAAAATATATAGAGAGAGAGCTACACAAGCAGTTATATTTCAGTCTGGTTGTATTATAGTTATATTGTTGCATTACCAATACATTTTACTGTATCCAGTGTTGGTTGTTTAAGAGCTTCTTATATGCAAATAGCGCCCTCTAGAGTCTGTCTGCTGCAGTTACAGACATTTAGAATACAATGTGCTTTTTCCAGTTCTGTCCATGATATACACTACCGGTCAAAAGTTTTAGAACACCCCAATTTTTCCAGTTTTTTATTGAAATTCAAGCAGTTCAAGTCAAATGAACAGCTTGAAAGGGTACAAAGGTAAGTGGTGAACTGCCAGAGGTAAATAAAAAAAGGTAAGCTTAACCAAAACTGAAAAATAATGTACATTTCAGAATTATACAAGTAGGCCTTTTTCAGGGAACAAGAAATGGGTTAACAACTTAACTCTATGGAGTCTTGGGCTATTTTGTCCATTTTTGAATTATTTTCATGTCTTTTTTGTCATTTTGTGTCTTTTTTTTTTGTCATTTTGTGTCTTTTTTTGTCCTTTAGTCCAACATAAAATGTGATTTTGAATCTTTTTTTTTTACTTTCAAAACACTATCATGCTCAATAAAGAATTTTAAATGTTGCAAATGTGCATTAATTTCAGAGTACACTGAGACATTAAACTGCATCATTTTCAATTAAATTCTGGAAAAGTTGGTGTGTTCTAAAACTTTTGACCAGTAGTGTATAAACCATCATGCATTAGGCTAATTTAAAGACATGCTACAGTCATTTACTAAAACTTTATCAGCAGTTTATTCTGTTGATTCCAAGAACCCAGACCCTGTTATCCTTTTAGGAACATTATGGAGGATATACCACAGACCAAGTGGACCACAAAGCACACATTTCTGATGTTTAAAAAAAAAAAAAAATACTACCCCTAAATGTCAAAGATCTGTGATGTGACATAAACGTTACAATGGGCGTTTTTGGTATTTATGTTTATAATATTTCTTATCTCTTATTTCTTTAAAAAAAATACATTTTCTGCTTACAGAAACATAAATTGGCCTTATTCTTTGCATCTCGACAACATTTATCAAAATTGTGACATTAATAGTGCTGTTTAACAACATATTATTTTTCAGATTTCTTTTTAAATAACAAAATAATAATACATTTATAATAAATAAAAACAACCATTTGCCTTTTTCTTTGCATCTCCATAACATATATCAAAATTGTGACTTTAATTAGTTCAGGAAATATGGTCAGAACAAGTTAAATGTAATACAGGACAAACTATTAACGGATTAGAATTGTTTAATGGGTTTAAAGTTAGTCTCGGAACAAAAATACGCTTTTTTTCACATTTCTGTTTCCAGTCACACCAGATTTAATGAGTTAATGTGAAGCATAAAGCTGAATATGGGAGATTATAGAAGGTTTAAAGTGTTTGTTACACGGTGTCACCATAGGTTCCTATGGGTTAATATTAACTGAAGCTGGTTTCTAAGGAGCAGTGAGGGTTTATTATGGTTCTAAGGTTTATTCTGGCTACAGATATCAGATCAGACAGATGTGGAGGTCAGTGGAGGTGGACCTCCTGCAGCAGAGAGGAGGAGCTGCTGGTCTCAGAGCCTTAGTGAAGGATAATTCAAGATTTTATTTGTATGTATTATTTTGTATAAACATGCTGTTTTCCAAACTACCTGGAAATGCATTAATATCACCAGGATTACTGACTTATTTAAAAAAGAGCTCAAATAAAGACCAGCCTCAGTAGACATGTTATTAATAAATAAACTCCATTAACTCTATGGAGTCTTATACGGCTATTTTATCCATTTTTGAATCCTTTTGATGTCTTTTTTGTGTCTTTGTAAGTCATTTAGTGTCTTTTTTGGTAATTTTGTGTCTTGTTGTCTTTTTTTGGTCATTTTGTGTCTGTTGTGTCTTTTTTTTAGTTATTTTGTGTCCTTTTTTGGTCATTTTGTGTCATTTTTAGTTGTTTTGTGTCTTTTTTGGGGTAATTTGTGTCTTTTTTGGTCATTTTGTGTCTTTCTTAGTTGTTTTGTGTCTTTTATAGTTGTTTTGTGTCTTTTTTGGGGTAATTTGTGTCTTTTTTGGTCATTTTGTGTCTTTCTTAGTTGTTTTGTGTCTTTTTTGGTCATTTTGTGTCTGTTGTTGTGTCTTTTTTTTAGTTATTGTGTCTTTTTTTGTCATTTTGTGTCTTTTTTTTGTCATTTTGTGTCTTTTTTTGTCATTTTGTGTCTTTTTTGGCACAATATGACGTCCTCAAATCTCTTGTTTTGTCCACAAACCAGAGATATTCAGTTTATTGTCATAAAGGAATAAAGAAACCAGAAGTATTCACATTGAAGAAGCTGAATTTAGAGAATTTGGACTTTTGTCTTTAAAAACCAATTATTCAATTATCAAAATAGTTGACGATAAATTTAATAATCGATTAATTGTTGCAGCTCTAAATAAAACAATAAACATCTGAAGCAATGGAAATGTAAAACTCATTTAACAGGCAAATCCACACCTAGTTGTTTTGTGTCTTTTTAGGTCATTTTGTGTCTTTTTTAGTTGTTTTGTGTCTTTTTTGGTCATTTGTGTCTTTTTTGGTCATTTTGTGTCTTCTTTTTTGTTATTTTGTGTCCTTTTTTGGTCACTTTGTGTCTTTTTTAGTTGTTTTGTGTATTTTTTATGTCTTTTTTTGGTCATTTTGTGTCTTCTTTTGTCATTTTGTGTCTTTTTTGGAAGAATTTGGACTTTTGTCTTTAAAAACCAATTATTCAATTATCAAAATAGTTGACGATTAATTTAAAACAATAAACATCAGAAGCAATGGAAATGTAGAACTCATTTAACAGGCAAATCCACACCTTCCAACCTGGAATAAGATAATTACTATCTGTCAATTAACTCGTGTGATGGAGTTTCTAATTCTCTCATCCCGACTATAAAGCCACTGACACACACACATGAAGATGAGAGCAATAACCTTGACCACCATCTGCCCATCAGGCCTCCTGGCAGCTGTGGAGGATATTATAAGAGGAGGTTATGCATATGGGATCAAAGGAGGAGCTGTTTCACCGGGACCGTGGCCCTAAAAAGCCTTGACCTCCATACATGTTAATCATCTAAATGAGTGAAACGACCTCCCATTAGTTCGTCCTTTCAGCTCCTATCAGAGACGTCTGAGGGAAGAACTCTTGGCTCAAGCTGCAGACAAATTACACCACGACTGAAATAAAAAGAGGTTCTGATTGATTGGATGCTTCACTTAATGCATCCATTTATAGAATTGCTAAAGGCACATAAAATAAAAATAGTGCAAATTATTATGGCTTTAGATTTCCCATGTCGTTACCTGTGCTCATACATGCGTTCTGTGATAATAATGTCATTTTTCATGCACAGTTTTTTTGCACAACATTTACACTAGGGCTGCACGATTATGGCCAAAATGATAATCAGGATTATTCATCATGTTAGGGAAAACATCTGTATTTTTATTGCACTACTTTTAAACAAACAACAGGAACAGTTTTTAGTGTCTGGTGCTTGTTGTAAACAAACAGAGATCGCTAAGTGAACACCTCCTGCAGCAGCAGCACATACACACTGTACTGCTACAGAGCTAACTGTTAGCCTGTTAGCACACACACACTGTACTGCTACAGAGCTAACTGTTAGCCTGTTAGCACATACACACTGTACTGCTACAGAGCTAACTGTTAGCCTGTTAGCACATACACACTGTACTGCTACAGAGCTAACTGTTAGCCTGTTAGCACATACACACTGTACTGCTACAGAGCTAACTGTTAGCCTGTTAGCACATACACACTGTACTGCTACAGAGCTAACTGTTAGCCCTGTTAGCACATACACACTGTACTGCTTCAGAGCTAACTGTTAGCCTGTTAGCACATACGCACTGTACTGCTACAGAGCTAACTGTTAGCCTGTTAGCACATACACACTGTACTGCTACAGAGCTAACTGTTAGCCTGTTAGCACATACACACTGTACTGCTACAGAGCTAACTGTTCGCCTGTTAGCACATACACACTGTACTGCTACAGAGCTAACTGTTAGCCTTTTAGCACATACACACTGTACTGCTACAGAGCTAACTGTTAGCCTGTTAGCACATACACACTGTACTGCTACAGAGCTAACTGTTAGCCTGTTAGCAATGTGCAGACTGGACGCTAAGGGGTTAACATCCCCTCCGTCTCTGCAGCTGGGAGAGACTGCTGCAGGAGGACTGTGCCGCTTCGACTCGTTCTTACTCTTTTTAACTCGGTTCGTTAAGAAGAGTAAGAACGAGTCTCCAAAAGTCTCCAATAACACCAGAAAAAGTCTCTGGATTTGTCTCCAGTCGCTTTTTTTGAAAAATAGTCGCTAAGGGCGTCTGAAAAGTCGCTAAATATAGCAACAAAGTTGCTAAGTTGGCAACACTGCTTCACCGGCTTGTAACCCGATTTCTGTTTCCTTTGAACCTCATTTGTCCCTGTGCTTTGAACATATACTGTTTCACTGACTTTCCTTTTGCAAAGGAAAAACAATACTATATCATCAATCTCATGATACAGTTGGCCAAATGGCATATCCATAAATATCGCTACATTAATCGAAAACCTCTTTCTTGTTTTTGTAAATGAAACCAAACGGTATATTGAGTCTTTTAAGAAATCTTCCAACTTGAAAGCTGTAAAAACTTAGAATTTATGTAAACGTTACAGTTTTTTCGATGAGGACTTGCCTATGTATTGTTGAGACCCCCTGATGGCGTTTTGTATTGTTGTTGTTGCATTTTAAAATGGAAATATGGCCGACGATGGGGTTAATTTAATCATTGCGGCCCTAATTTCACACTCTAAATGCACCGGCTGGCAAAGTATGACACACACCACCATCTTTAATAATGTTAATGTTTACTAATAACTTTCATTGAAAAACAATATATACCAAAATGACAGCATCAACAGACGTGGAAAAAAATGAAAAAGCACATGTAAATCAAGTAAAAGTTATATAAATATATCTATGTATGTACTGAAGTCTTTCATACAGACTTTTTTAAAGACAACTGTGGAAATAAATAGTAACTAGAGACAGAAAACAGACCTGAGGAGCCTACAGTGGGTTGTGCTGGTACATATTTCTTTACATACAGTACTTCTTATATATTAAAACCTGAAAGTGTAGCAGAAGCTACAGTAGTCAATTTAAACTATTGTGACACGCTACAAAACTTACAAACAACAATATACAATTGCTTTAAAATATTAAGAAAATAACAATAAAATCACTGTTTTGGAATGTAGTAAATATTCTTTTTAAGGTTCCCATGGCACATTTTCTCCTTATTGTCCCAGATGAGAGGAGATCTGCAGAGGAAAAAAAACAATTAATTAATTTAACTGATAAATAAAACCATTAAAGTAACTGTAACCTTTCTATATGTTGACTCTCACTGTTTGATTGCATCTTTCTTTCTTCATAACTCCCTAAATGACCTCCCATTCCTCTGAATAATGAATTGTGTCTTTGTTAATGACTGCTGCATCCATCAATCATTCAATTAGCAGATGCATGTTGTGAAAAAATGAATCCAGAAATCCATTAACAAATGAATGAATCATTTCTATGAATCACTTATTGGGCAGATTAATGAATGCACAGAAAACTAAATGAATGACAGAATAAATTACTGAAGGAATAACAAACACAATCAACACTCAACTGACTTCTTAACAAGGCTAAATGACTAAATATTGTCCTACTAGGGCTGGGCAATATATATCGATATAAAAAATAGTTCAATTTTTCCTCTTTCTTTCTATATAAATGCTGCCCTTACTAGGGTTTGTCATATTTTGTTCTTTTGTAATGTTTGTTATTCTTTTCTCATATAAATATATTTATTTCAGAAAAATATTTCATTTTAGAGGCTATTTTTATTTAAGATATTTTTTCATTTAAATGTGCATTATGGAGCTTTGATTTTTTTTTTTAAAAAGGTTCTCCTGTCGTTATACAGTATTTATGTTCACTTAAATTTTGTGTCTTTTTCTGTCATTTTGTGTATTTTTTCTGTAATTTTTTGTCTTTTTTTAAATATAATGTTGTGTCTTTTTTGGTCATTCTGTGTCTTTCTTGTCATTTTGTGTCTTTTTCAATGGTTTCAATAAAAACTACTTGTGACATGTCATATTTGACTTTGACTGAACATTTGCTCTCACTTTGTAATAAAAATATCAGGATATATATCGTATAGCGATATTCAGCCTAAATATATCGGGATATGACTTTTGGTCCGTATCACCCAGCCCTAATGTCCTACTAATAAATGCCTTATATCTAAGTTATTTAATTATTTAAAAAACAAAAGTCTTGGCAAATAAGTGATCGAATAAAACTTTTTAAAGACAAATAACAAGAGTTAAAAGCTCTGGCAAGTACAAAAAACATAGATCACCAATAGACAAACACAGTAAAAAAAAAAAAGAAGAAAAAAAAAGAAAAGAAAAAGGACAACAACAACAAAATCACAAAACCAACCTAAATATATAAATAAATAAAACAACAATATCTCAGTAATGTAGGAAATCCCTGTGTTTCTCTGCTTACTGTCACTTTAAGGCTCAGCTGCTGTGTGTGCTGCTGTGACTCTGTCCACCAGGGGGCGCTGCAGCACCAGAGGACGGAGCGGGGAGGAGGTGGGAGTTGTAGTTCTTTGCTGTGGAGGAGGCGGAGCTACACTCTGACCAGCCTGATGGGACTCCTTCTGGGTCATCACAGAGCAGAGCCTCCTCCTCATCCTCACTCAGAGGAAACGCTCGAGGCTCCCAGGGCGTCTGAGGCTACCAGGGACAGAGAGAATAACAGGACATTAAGTTCATCTACAAATCTGTACAGATTATAATTATACAGCCCTTCAAAGTCTAACTGCAGTAACTATGTAAAGGGTAAAACTGGGAAAAACTGCTTTAAAGTTGTTTAACTGGCCAGCCAAATGTGTTATAGGTAGATAAGTGATATGACACTTATTTCTACATGTATTGATGATGTCATTTTTATGCTCAAAAATCATGAAGATTTATTTGAACTTTGACCCCAAAAATGTAGTTACTGCACTCTGGTTTTGCTGTAAAAGGTTGTAATAGTAATGCACAAAAAGAGAAATATAATATTGTGTCTTTTTTTGTTGTTTTTGTGATTTTAAGTCTTTTGTGTCCTTTTTTATTTCTTTTTTTTTGTCTTTTTGTGCCTTTTTTTGTCTTTTTGTGTCTTTTTTTGGGTGATTTTACGTCTTTTGTGTCCTCTTTTATTACTTTTTTTGGTCTTTTTGTGTCTTTTTTGTGATTTTACGTCTTTAGTGTCCTTTGTTATGTCTTTTTTTTGGTCATTTTGTGTCTTTTTACATCTTCTTTTGGTCACAAAATGACCAAAAAAGACAAAAAATGTACAAAAGAGACAAATGAAAGCTGCCAGCAGTGATGAACTGGCCCGAGCAGAGAGACCTGATGATTATTTGTTTCTTACCAAGATAAAAAAAAACTTTCGATTTAGAACTTTAGAAAAACTAGATTTAGAAGTGTTAGATAATTTATCTTGTTTTAAGAGTTACTTTCTTATTTTAAGCGTTCAACATGCTTGTTTCTAGATTTAATAATCTTAATTTAATAAATCTTGTCAAGGTAAATTATCTGTCCATGCAGCAAGATCATTTCCCTCAGATTTACTGTTTTATCTGGTTTTTAGATAAACCTTTTTTCAGTGTATTGGTGCTGGAGTGCTGATGAAGTGGAGGGTATTTGTGGCGTGGAGGCTGATTGGGACATTCTGCTTTAGTAGCAACTCATTTCTTCTCCAATCAGAGAGAAGTGGTAAAGAGCTCTGCAATCAGAGTATCATCAGCTGAGCCGAGAGGAGACGAGAGTCTGGAGGCTCTCCAGGATAAATCCAGGCTGTTTAACTCACAATACCACTCAGAGAGACTATTGATTCTCTGCAGCTCATTTCTGTCTCTCTGTCGTCTTCTGAAGTACAAATAACACAAATAACACAAATAACACAGCACGTCTTTGACTGGCTGGTACAGAAAATGTCCTGTATTTGACAAAACCGCATATTTTAGAGCTCACAATGTGCTAAATTTATAACTTTCTATGCTCACAAGGAGAGAATATAACATAAAATCATTTATGTACTAAGTCTTCAGACATGGGCTACATACAGAATGTGCAAATTGTGAAATAATGTTCAAATTCCCATTAATTGCACATCCAACATCATGATATCCTATTATTGTATTTAGACTTTGAAGGCTTAAACATTGTGCTTTAATCAGGGTCTGTACACTGAAAAAAAGGGGTCTAAAAACCAGATCAAACAGTAAATCTGAGGGAAATGATCTTGCTGCATGGACAGATAATTTACCTTGACAAGATTTATTAAATTAAGATTATTAAATCGAGAAATAAGCATGTTGAACACTTAAAATAAGAAATTAACTCTTAACACAAGATAAATTATGTAACACTTCTAAATCTAATTTTTTTTTTTTATCTTGGTAAGAACCAAATAATCATCAGGTCACTCTGCTCGGGCCAGTTCATCACTGCTGGCAGCTTTCATTTATCTCTTTTGTACATTTTTTTGTCTTTTTTGGTCATTTTGTGACCAAAAGAAGATGTCACAAAAGGCACAAAAAGACAAAAGACAGACATAAATAAGACACAAAAGACAAAAAAAACACCAAAAAAAAGACACAAAAAGACAAAAAATGACCAAAAAATGACACAAAAAGACAAAAAAAGGCACAAAAAGACCAAAAAAGACATAAAAAAGGACACAGAAGACGTAAAATCAGAAAAAGGCACAAAAAGACAAAAGAAAGACATAAATAAGACACAAAAAGACAAAAAAAACACCCAAAAAAGACACAAAAAGACAAAAGAAAGACATAAAAAGACACAAAAAGACAAAAAACAAAACAAAAAAGACACAAAAAGACAAAAAAGGCATAAAAAGAAAAAAAAATACATGAAAGGGACAAAAAAAGACGTAAAATCACAAAAACAATAAAAAAAAGACACAGAAAGACCAAAAAAAGACATAGAAAAGGACAATAAACAATAAAAACAATTGAACAATAAAAAAGACCAAAAAAAAGACACAAAAGACAAAAAAATCACCCCCCAAAAAGACACAAAAAGACAAAAAAAACACCAAAAAAGACACAAAAAGTGTTTTTTATCTTGGTAAGAAACAGAAAATGTCCTTTCAGAGACATTTTAGTGCTGAAGAGATGAAAGAAGAACAGTTTGCCATGTGGCAGTGATGTGGGCTGATAATGTAGCAGAACGCTGTGTTAGTGTGTGAGTCAGCGTGAGCAGCAGAATCTTCTGAGATTCACAGTTTGTTTGGTGGATTTTCAGTTTTCAGCTTTGATCTCACCAGCCAGAGATCCTCGGAGCTCTGCTGCTCCTCATCCAGCTGAGACTCCACGGAGCTCTCCTCTCCTGAGGAGTTCACGCCTCCTCCGCTGGCTGACAACCTGCTGACACAGGATCTGTGGAGGGAAACAAGCAAAATATGACACAACGTTCTCCTTTCACACAGGCTGGATTTACATGGACAGAGAGGAAGAAACCAAGAGAACACGTCTAGATTCTGGTTTAGGATTTATCTCCACCAGTCACATGGATCTCATCGTTATCATCTCCTGATAAAACATCACATGGAACAAACTTTTTTGGGATTGCCAAGCAATAAGACGTTACTGGGAAGAGATCCACAAACATATTGAAAATGTATTTCATGTAAATATTCCATTTAAATGTGAAACTATGTACTTGGGCAATATATTGTGTGAAACAAGGAACATCAAAGACAAAAAACTGCGGAAATGGTTAAAAGTAGAACGTCCCACCATTAATGAGTGGATTGAAGTTGTCTTTGAGATTTATGTTGACACAAAATGACACAAAATGACAGAAAAAGACACAAAATGACAGAAAAAACGAAATAACTTAAAAAAGAAACGAAATTACCAAAAAAAGACACAAAATTATTTGAAAAAAGACACAAAATTACCAAAAAAAAGACACAGAATTACCAAAAAATACACAAAATTATTTTAAAAAAAGACACAAAATGACCAAAAAAATACACAAAATTACTAAAAAAGACACAAACTTATTTTAAAAAAGACACAAAATTATTTAAAAAAGACACAAAATTATTTTAAAAAAAGGCACAAAATTATTTAAAAAAGACACAAAATTATTAAAAAAGAAAAAAATATTTAAAAAAGACACAAAAATATTTAAAAAGACACAAAATTATTTAAAAAAGACACAATTATTAAAAAGACACAAAATTACCAAAAAAAAGTAATTAAAGGGACCTTCCACACACAACACGGTAAAGTGCCATTCATATAAAACTCACATTAAACTTTCATATCAAGGTGAGGGCCACAAAATATCGTCACGAGGGCCACAATTGGCCTGCGGGCCGCAAGTTTGAGACCAATGCTGTATAACAACGGGAGTACCTTTTTTTTATTTTATTAAAGCTCCGCAAAGTGCACATTTAAATAAAAAATATCTTAAATAAAAGCCTGGAGCAAGCATCACAGTTAAAAATTGAACTATATTGATATATGCGATATGGTCTAATTCCATATCACATTTATATCTTTTATATCAATATATCTCTTTATATGGATATATCGCCCATCCATAGTTTGTTTCACCTGTTTGTTTTCTGCTGCCTGCAGTCTTTTCTCTTCCCCCACGACGGCCAACGCAATCTCTCTCTCCGCTCCAAGTCCTCGTGTCTCTGGGAGAAGACCTGGTTAGTGAGGTCCTCCACCTGGAACACACACACACACACACGCACACACACACACACACACACATAAAGAGGTATAAAGATGATATTTTCCTCCCAAGTCAGTCCAAAGCGATGAGACTCTACCTGTCCCTCCTCGTCCTCCTCCTCCTCTGTCCTCCTGGTCATCTCAGAGACATCAACAACACGCCAACTGCAACCAAACACACACTTTTTAAGTTAACAAACATTTTTTACCTTTTTACCTTTTAGGGGGGCATTTTCACCTTCATTTTGTTTGATTTTGATTAAATGCTATAAGCCTCCTGTGTGTTGTGTCCTACCTGGGAGTCAGGATGTCTTTGTACTGCAGCTTCTCCACTTTAGTCAGAGACACGGGGATCACAATGTTGTTAATGTTGAACACACTCTCTCCCTGGCGCTTACGGACAAAACCCTGAAAGGAAACACCGTAGGACAGTTTACTGTAAAGATTCAGAATCAAAGAGCCTCTACGGCACCAGGATACAGTGATACAGGTTACAGACTGACCATAATTAAGTTAAATTCTAATCTTGACCCGGTTTAAGGGTCAAAGGTTAATTTAGGTCATGTTGTGTTTTATGTTAGGAGGCTATGAACTGTGTGTGTGTGTGTGTGTGTGTGTGTGTGTGTGTGTGTGTGTTACCTGTGAGCTTTGCTTGTGTGAAGCCTGTGTGCAGCTCTCCTCTAACACTTCATCTGACGTGTCTGGATCACAGAGCTGGGACAGGACATCTTCCTCTTCTGGGGAAAACACACACACACACACACACACACACACACACACACACACACACACAGCGAGCTACTGGTCAGCTGCAACAACTTCATGATGAACAACATGTTTATGGAAGATCCAAACAAGGGTCATTCATATAAACCAGCTATTCTCAACCTTGGGGTCCCGACCCCAAGTCAGCTCTGTCTCCACTGTGCTAAAGTGTTTTTGGTAATTTTGTGGTTTTTTTTGTAATTTTGTGTCTTTTTTTTGGTAATTTTGTGTCTTTTTTGGTAATTTTGTGTCTTTTTTTGGTAATTTTGTGTCTTTTTTGGTAATTTTGTGTCTTTTTTTGGTAATTTTGTGTCTTTTTTGGTAATTTTGTGTCTTTTTTTGGTAATTTTGTGTCTTTTTTGGGTAATTTTGTGGATTTTTTGGAAATTTTTTAGGGTTTTTTTTGTAATTGTGTGGCTTTTTTTGTTCATTTTGTGTCTTTTCTGGTAATTTTGTGTTTTTTTTTGTCATTTTGTGGTCAATTTGACTCCTTTTTGGGGGTCTTTTTGTGTCTTATCTGACAAATCCAGAGACAGAGAGATGTTATAGTTGTTGTCTGCTTCATTATTTGTCCAAAAATCGTCGTATCAACTGAGTCTGATCTGTTTGTCTGATCTGAACTGTGCGTGTGAGATTGTGTTCAGTGAGTGGCGGTCACAGACAACATGCATGTTAAATTGGGGGTCGCGACTCAAAAAGGTTGAGAACTACTGATATAAACAATGTATAATTTCCAAATTGTCTGTGTTTCCCGACCCTCATGTAATCACAGACTGATATCCTGTAAACCTAGCCTGGTTGACCCATGCTGCCTTGTTGCTCGATTTCATTTCAAACTGCAAGACAGCATGGTGTCCATGTCTGATTCTTATCCTGCTTTTGGTATCCAATCACAGACGGAGAGACGATGACGCGTACTATTGGACAGATGGGAGCTTGTAGTTTTGTAGTTTTGGGGGCTTAAAGACGCAAAAATCTGAAACCACCCTCCAAAGTGTAAAAGTGTAATCCTCTCCTCCGTAGCGTGTCGTCTACACTGACAAGACACAAAACTCTGATCTGATCTGCTCACGTCACGTATGTGTTTACGTCACATACATGCTCCAGGACAGGAAATAAACAAACGTGGGATTATTTCCATGGTGGGACCTTCAAGCTGCTCTGGCAGCTCTAATAAACTTACAGGAGTCTTTCCACCAAATGTCCAGGATATGTACAGATAGTATTAGTGAACAGAGAAGGATCTGGAATTACCTCCATCACATTCTGGATGCAGCGATTGGTGGGAGGAGCCAGACGGCTGTGAACGAGACCTGGGAGATCTAGTGATGGTGGAGAACTTTGTGGAAGGAGTAGCTGATGGAAATGTGTGGCGTGAAAACTTCTGCATGCCCAAAGATGCTCTTATGGCTTTAAGTGATGTCGCCTGGCTGCATACAATCACATTTCACACACTTTTGCGTCACCGTATGCAGCAGATTTCCTCCTGAAAACGCTCGTCTAAACGAGGAATAAAAAGTGAAGACGCGACGCCACTTTTGCGTCTTCTGTTCAGACCGTCCTCGTGTGAACGGGGCCTTAGAGACAAAGTTTATTTTAAAGAAGAACAACCTTTGGCTTTACTCTCCTTCATCACCACCAAAAAGGATGTTTTAGCCTTGCTGAAAAACAGGATTTGGCAAAAGCCTAATCTACCAACTAGCCCCGTTAGCAGCTAAGCTAACGGGGTTTAGCCAGACCCCGGTCGTTGTGGTCGTCTCGCCATTGATCGCCTTGATGGAGGAGCAGATAAAGGAGGCAGCCCAACTCGGTATCTCCACGGCACAGCTGGATCTGGAGCAGGAGAATGCAATCAAGAGTTGCCGATACCAGGTTGTGTTCGGCCCCAAGTGGCTCGAATTTCTGTCGCTCTACTACGTCATCTGGTATAACTGATCTGATTGGCTAAGAGCTACGTACAGACGCTACGATAGACATTCGTATCGCCGAATAAACGGCTCTGGAGGATCATAAACCACACCTCCTCTACAGAAAGATGAATAGTTGTCTCCAGACTAGATCTCATTAGTGATATAGTCTGGTATTAGTAAAGCTGCTGTAGAGAGGAAACACACCTTCTATCAGCCGGTGGACGCGTCTTCTCTTCCGTTTCCTCTGGCTGGTTCTTCTGTGTTGAGTCTGAGCAGAACCCACCACCCTGATGGGGGACAGACCCAGAACTCTGCTCTTATCATGTCTGGCATGCCGCTTGTATTTCTGACCTAGAATGACACAAACACACACACACACACACACACACACACACACACAGACACAGAAAAAAACGGAGTTAATACACCAGAGGAATTTCCTTTCATGCCACTCTGCCCTTCAGTTCCTCAGGGATTTTACGCTTTGGTTGAAGTGTACAAAAGCTAATCCTTTAACCATTAGAGCTATTATTTTGGCAGGTGACTGCTTCTCAGTTTTCTGTTCCTTCTTCACTCCACACCGAAGCTTTATGTACAGTAATCATGGTGCAGATAACTTAAGTTGAAGCCAAATGTTTAATCTCTTCCTTTTTGCTTTACTAGCTGCCAGAATGTGGATATCAACTCGACTAAAAACACTTTGATGCTTTTTTTAGGGTCTTGAATAAACCATTTTTTGTTACCTTGCTCACTAAAACACTGACTACCAGGACTAAAAAAAAGATATAAATGCACACACAGATGTACACACACTTATCTCTAGTGTTGTTATGGCCAAAGACGACTGGAAACTAGGCTTGTCAAAAGTATGGATACTCAAAAAAGTATCGATACTAAAACGTTGTATCCGGATACGATACTCATTTTCAAAAGTATCGATACCTAGCCAAGGAATAAACACTTAAGTTAAGTTATTGTTATTTTTTTATCAAGCTTGCCTAATATTGTCCACAGCATACAACCTCAAAATATTGTTGTAATTATTATTGTTTATTGTATTTATTTATTTTTTGCACTACCTCAGACCTGAAGCTTGTTATCATAGTTGCAGTTTCTGTTTATTATTATAAATATTTAACCTGTGGTTCTGTTCATTTTTACATGTTGCATTTTTCTTGTTAATACAAATATTTCTGTTAAATTTTGGGGTCTTTGTTTTTATCCTTGTAGTATCGAAAATGGTATCGAGTATCGGTATCAAGTAGAAAATTTTAGTATTGTGACAACCCTAGTGGAAACTGCTGCCAGTTTATAACAGAACAGATTTCATGAGGAGAAAACGGAGCAAAAGACAGGAAATAATGGACTGATGATGATGGATCAATGATGAAGTCCATTGATTGTGTTGTATCTCTCTATTCTTACACCTTGTAATCAGCTGCCATAGTTAACTATTAATGCGTTTACGTCACTAGTCTTTATTCTCCTTTCCATTTGTCCATATGTTTCCATCTCCTGCTTGCTTTGACTGTTTATGTAATCTCAATCTATTTTATCTGTCATCAGCTCTGATAAGAGCTGCGCTGCCATGGACCAGACTTTTATTAAAGGGGACATTTTCTTGACGGATCATCTTTTCTCTCTGCTATTGACGAAGGAGATTGAGATCATTCAAGCTGACACGAAGTCGACAGAGTGGCTGAGAGACGTCTTCATCAATTTACTATCTGTCTCTCTACTTCTACTACATCACCACTGGACTATTTTTTCACCTCACCTCCAGGAGATTTTGATTCAAATTTGTCAACTTCCTCTGCATTCATTTCTGTCTCTGTTCAGCATCTTTCAGTCTGTCCTTACATCACATGCATGGCTCCTTTTTCTCCACACAAACTTGGCTATCAGTCAGATTTTTCATTTTATTTTAATTAACAAAGTATAAAGCTGCCAGGAACCCAAAATACAAACACAAGACAAAGTTTGTTTTGTGTCTTTTTTTAGTCATTTTGTGTCTTTTTTTAGTCTTTTTGTGTCTTTTTTAGTCATTTTGTGTCTTTTTTTTAAGTCATTTTGTGTCTTTTTTTAGTCTTTTTGTGTGTTTTTTAGTCATTTTGTGTCTTTTTTTAAGTCATTTTGTGTCTTTTTTTGTCATTTTGTGTCAAATTTGTCAACTTCCTCTGCATTAATTTCTGTCTCTGTTCAGCATCTTTCAGTCTGTCCTTACATCACATGCATGGCTCCTTTTTCTCCACACAAACTTGGCTATCAGTCAGATTTTTCATTTTATTTTAATTAACAAAGTATAAAGCTGCCAGGAACCCAAAATACAAACAAAAGACACAGGTTTCTATGGAAAAGTACCATTATTATTATTATTATTATTTTTTTACCATTTATACACACAAAAACAGCAGAAAAAATAATAAATAACAGTCTATTTGCATGTAAATTGAAAATAGTAATAGTTTTCATTGTAGAAAGAAAATTCACATTATAAAAATGTTCTAGAAACATAAATGTCACACTGTGAAAGCTCCTATGATTGAACTTTAACTGGCTTTAACCAGCTTGTCTACATATCATATATAAATAAAGTTATTACTGTAAATAAAACATTTGTATTTTCAATAAATAGATGGACTCCAGAGGGTTAAAATCAACCAATAATTGATTATTTTGAATATCAACCTCCACTGGGAGCGACGACCGCTTAGAGCCCTGAAACCAGAGCTGCAACCAGAGATAAATGATCATCGATTAGCTTCAGACTTATATACAAAGACGTATTGACACTGGGTTAATGCCACATGATTTCATTCCTCCTACTGTTCAACTGGAAGCCTCATACAGAGCCAGTGGGATATCTGACACAGTAGGAAGGATTTATGATGCTGCCAGCAGGGAGATAACTAACAGACACAGCTCCATTTAATTTAGTTATATAGTTTTCTGTCACCTTGGGGTGTAACTTTACAAAATTTTGTACATTTTTCAGTAAAATGCATCGATCTTGTGCACTTTGAGAGCTAAATGACAGCAAACACCTCACATTACATTTTCATAGTCAGGATATACCGTGACATAGAATATTTCACAGTAGTATGCTCTTATTTTGAAAATCTCTCCGATCACCACAGGCTCTTTAAGTTAACCCATAAAAAACATTTGCACTTAAATGCAATGCGGCACTTTATAGTGAACAGAATGTCTCTTTTATTGTTTTTTATTTAAATATCTGGAAGAGCGCTAAAATAAAATAGTAAAATCATACTTCAGTTGCTTTTGTGAGTTGATATAAATTTAACAGGTTGTGTTAAATGGGCATATGATTATGTCTCATATCGATCGCAGGTCTATGAATTGAATGGAATCGAAGTTGTACTGCTGCAGACTTTGTGATATTAGCAAATATCATATTATTGTCCAATGACAAACGAAAACATCGTGTTGTGATAAAACTCATGATTTACACCCCTACTGTCACTAAAACCAAATGGGAGAACTAAACAAGATACATTCTACATTTATTATAACTATAAATAAT
The DNA here is from genome assembly GCF_030273125.1 of Centropristis striata. Taxonomy (NCBI): domain Eukaryota; kingdom Metazoa; phylum Chordata; class Actinopteri; order Perciformes; family Serranidae; genus Centropristis; species Centropristis striata. Next base: position 3,452,234 of record NC_081526.1, on the reverse strand, counting down.
CATAAAGCATTGTTAAGAGAGATTATAGACTAAAAAGCATTTTAATCTATTAAAAAATGTATTTATTTGAATATAATGCATATGAATGTAGCTGCAGCGTTTGTAATAAAAGCCACCTTGGAGAGGTTTTGGCTGTGAAGCTGCAGCAGGTTGTGTTGACTCTGTATTAACATTAAATTACCATTGACTTCAAAAACAGACTTCAACACAACAAAGAGAAGTGGATCAAAAGCCAGACTGTTGATGAATAACAAGAAGAATGCAGGTGCAGTCTTTTAACTAGCAGCTCTGTCTTCCTCTCATCTTCATCAACACTCCACTATCAACACATGAGATACAGTCTTTAACAGCAGCAGCAGCTAAACATAAAGGCTCTGTAAGGTGTTATATAGGACAGTGATTGTGTTATAATGTGGCAATTAAAAAGTTCTAAAAGTTCTTTAGAGGTTTGAAACTCAGCATTTCAAAGTGAAGTACTGTACCAGGTGGCAACCTCCAGGTCTGAGCAGGGAGGCAAACCAGGAAGTGCCTTAAGCTGCATTCTACCATAAATTCCAGCAGGGGGCGCTAAGTGTGGCTGAAAAAGGATTTTTTTTTCCATTCATTTCAATGCAAAATGAGAAAACTTCTCACTTGATTTATTCCCTCAGAAATGTTTTTTAGGACAACACTATGGTCTCAATCACTAGTAAAAAATATTCTTCAAGACAATCTGATGTTAATAGTGTAAATAATGGCCCCATTTAGAAGAAAATAGAAGATAAAGAATCGTATGATTTGGGGCGGGGCTACCTTTGATTGACAGGTCACTAACAAGGCGAGCCGTCATCAGGAAAGAAGCAGAACAATGCGTATCCACGGCAACGTGTCAATAAAGTTATATATAATGTTATGTAGATATAAAAAAGGAGGTTTAGCAGTTACGTCTCATAACTTTGACCCTTTCACTGTATTAGTACTAGCATCAGTTAATACTAAGAAACACAAGAACCACCTAAAGGACCCGTAGAACCACCTAACAGACCGTAAAACAACCTAAAGGACCAAAAGAACCACATAAAGGACCAAAAGAACCACATAAAGGACCAAAAGAACCACCAAAAGGGCCAAAAGAACCACTTAAAGGACCAAAAGAACCACTAAAAGGACCAAAAGAACCACCTAAAGGACCAAAAGAATCACATAAAGGACCAAAAGAACCACATAAAGCACCAAAAGAACCACATAAAAGACCAAAAGAACCACATAAAGGACCAAAAGAACCACATAAAAGACCAAAAGAACCACATAAAGGACCAAAAGAACCACTTAAAGGACCAAAAGAACCACATAAAGGACCAAAAGAACCACATAAAAGACCAAAAGAACCACATAAAGGACCAAAAGAACCACCTAAAGGACCAAAAGAACCACTTAAAAGGACCAAAATAACCACATAAAGGACCAAAAGAACCACTTAAAGGACCAAAAGAACCACTTAAAGGACCAAAAGAACCACATAAAGGACCAAAAGAACCACTTAAAGGACCAAAAGAACCACTTAAAGGACCAAAAGAACCACCTAAAGGACCAAAAGAACCACTGAAAGGACCAAATGAACCACTTTAAGGACCAAAAGAACCACTTAAAGGACCAAAAGAACCACCTAAAGGACCAAAAGAACCACCTAAAGGACCAAAAGAACCACCTAAAGGACCAAAAGAACCACCTAAAAGTACCCAAAGAACCACTTAAAGGACCAAAAGAACGACTTAAAGGACCACTAAGCATTACTTTGAGCCTTTCATTGTATTTTCACTTAATGACAGTTTATTTGAACGTTTTTTCATTAAATGTCTTGTTCAGCGTTTGGTTGGACTAACAGACACTCCAAGGAGTCGCTGCTCAGTTTTCTGAGGTCAGTAACAAACATTTAGTTTTTGGTTTTTTATCAAAACTAACATCCCAGTTAATGCTCCAGCTAATGCTAACATGAATCAGTCAGGTTGAGGTGTAGAGAGGCTGTAGTCAGTGATCAGATCCCATTATTTATATACAGTCTATGTAGTGTACATGTAGAGATTATACTAAGCAGAACTTAAGAGACACGGTAACAAAGGGTGTGTAATCAGAAGTGGTAAAGGTCTTACTGTTGTGTAGTGGTGTGGAGCTGTGTGTGTTGTAGTGTTGTTGACTGGCTGGCTGGACGTTAACAACCAGAGGCCTTTGGGACCATTGTTCTCGGGCCAGGAGCCTCTTTATGTGGTGAGACAGACGAGTGTCTGGAAGAAGATGACACAATTATAAGGATGCTGTCACAACAGTTTCAGAAATGGAACATTTTTATGAACAATTACTCAACACATCACTAAAAGCAAGCATGCAATCAAGGAGGACACACACCGGCAGTGTGACGCACATCAGAGCCCCCACAGCCATTGTTTTCTATGCTAGCACACATATAAAGATATCTTGATGAACACAACTAGGGCTGCCAGTCGATCAAAGAAATTGACTTATTAATGACACAATCTGCTGTTCGATTTGCTGTGTTTTTGTCTGAGATCAAAACAGAGAAATTGTTTACTACCCTACAAAGTCTAACTGCAGTAACTATATTTTTTGGTCAAAATTGAGCTAAAAATAAAGTGAACTCCTTGATGTCTGTTTTAACTTGTAACAAAGTTTTAGATTTCAATTTTGCTTTATTTCAGAGAAATAATGATATAAAAATTGCAGTAACTACAAAATCCAACTCAAAACCAAAGCAGAGCGCAGTAAGTTCACTTACCACAGTCTTATTTGGATATATATATATTAATTTAAACATAAAACCAAAGCTTTGACTGGGATACATTGCAGCCTTGTATTTCTTCATTGAGTTAAATAGTGAAGACAAAAATAATAGAAATTACAAGTTAATTTGATAGGGGAATTATTATCTACATAGTGATCAAGTAAAAAGTGAGATAAAATGATATTAAGACTAAAATACAACATTACTTTATAATATTTGGGCTAAATTACACACATCTTTGAACACTGATAACAAAATAAATTTGAAAATGTTTATTCACTGAAAACAAAATATAAAAGCTGAAAGAAGACAACAACATTATAATTACTGCTCTCTGTTTGTGCATTACTATTAGAACCTTTTACAGCAAAACTAGAGTGCAGAAACTACATTTTTGGAGTCAAAGGTCAAATAAATCTTCATGATTTTTGAGCATAAAAATGACATCATTATAGAAATAAGTGTCATATCACTTATCTACATATAACCCATTTGGCTGGCCAGTTAAAAATGACAGTTAAAAATACTTTAATGCAGTTTTTCTCAGTTTTACTAGTTACTGCAGTTAGACTCTGTAGGACACTATAGTAGCTGATAGGGTTGTCAAAAGTATCGATACTCAAAAAAGTATCGATACTAAAACGTTGTATCCAGATACGATACTCATTTTCAAAAGTATCGATAACTAGCTAAGGAATAAACACTTAAGTTTTTTATTTTTTTTATCAAGCTTTCCTAATATTGTGCACAGCATACAACCTCAAAATATTGTTCTAATTGCTATTGTTTATTGTATTTATTTATTTTTTGCACTACCTCAGACCTGAAGCTAGTTATCATAGTAGCAGTTTCTTTTTGCACAACTGTTTTTTATTATAAATATTTAACCTGTGGTTCTGTTCATTTTTACATGTTGCATTTTTCTTGTTAATAAAAATATTTCTGTTAAATTTTGGGGTCTTTGTTTTTATCCTTGTAGTATCGAAAATGGTATCGAGTATCGAATATTTTCCTGAGTATCGGTATCGAGTTGAAAATTTTAGTTTCGTGACAACCCTAGTAGCTGAAGTTTCCTCATTTTCCTACATATTTAAGATTCTACATGTATCTATGTTAATGTGTCTCCTACCAAATGAAAGAGAGGACGCAGGGTGAGGTGTGGAGCTGGACCGGGTCCTCCTGAAGCTGCAGTCCTGATCAGAGCACAGGACCACAGGATCATAAGATGAACCACATGAACAGGAAGATGAGGAGAGAGAAGAGGAGACGGTAGACGAGGACTTCCCCTTCAAAGAGAAAGCAATAGAGAGAGAAAAGAAGAACAATTTAAGAAGTGTGTAAGTCAGAACACAGACTTTATTTAACTGCAGCATTCACTTGGCTTTCTCTTTGTGAGTCATAACGGTTAAAGGGAGCTGATTGAAGTAATTAAGTTGTTAAAAGGCTTTCTTTGCCATCCGGCACTAACAATGGCTTCTTATTATAATACCTTCAACGGCTCTGGGCTCTGAGGTAAAAATAGTAATGTTTAAAAAGATGTTAGAACTCCACAGTAAACTCTGGTATGTTAACTTTTCATTTTGGATTTGTACATTAGAAGTGAACCTTTTTTCTTGGTTTATATGTTTGTATTTGAGCTAAAGAGCTAGTTAAGGATAGAACATTAGGCTAACACCTTATGTTTCTATCACAGGCACCACAGATTCAAAGTCCTATCTGAGTGTATCGCATTAAAGCTGCACAATTAATCTAATTTTAATTGTGATCACGATTTTGGCTGCCACGATTAAATTAACCTGATCGTCGGCGATATTTCCTCTTTAAAATGTGTCTCTCCTGCATATCTAATCAACACTTTCTACACCAGTAGTCCACCAACCACCAGGGGGCGGGGCCGTTTTTCTCCCCTGAAAACAGCCTGGTTGCTGATTGGATAGAACGCTAAGCAGGATGTGACGTAGTACTCAACGCCACAACAACACGCAACATTTGTAAAGGCTGTCGTAGCAGTGTTGCCAACTTAGCGACTTTGTTGCTATATTTAGCGACTTTTCAGACCCACTTAGAGACTATTTTTCAAAAAAGCGACTGGCGACAAATCCATCGACTTTTTCTGGTGTTATTGGAGACTTTTGGAGACTCGTTCTTAATCTTCTTAACGAGCCGAGTTAAGTAGAGTAAGAACGAGTTGAATCGGCTCAGTCCTCCTGCAGCAGTCTCTCCCAGCTGCAGAGCCGGAGGGGATGTTAACCCCTTAGCGTCCAGTCTGCAAATTGCTAACAGGCTAACAGTTAGCTCTGTAGCAGAACAGTGTGTATGTGCTAACAGGCTAACAGCTAGCTCTGTAGCAGTACAGTGTGTATGTGCTAACAGGCTAACAGTTAGCTCTGTAGCAGTACAGTGTGTATGTGCTAACAGGCTAACAGTTAGCTCTGTAGCAGTACAGTGTGTATGTGCTAACAGGCTAACAGTTAGCTCTGTAGCAGTACAGTGTGTATGTGCTGCTGCTGCAGGAGGTGTTCACTTAGCGATCTCTGTTTGTTTACAACAAGCACCAGATACTGAAAACTGTTTATTGTTGGTTTAAAAGTTGTGCAATAAAAATATAGATGGTTTCGTGATTACAATATTGATCAAAATAATCGTGATTACCATTTCAGCTATAATCGTGCAGCCCTAATTAATGGTTCCTTTGGTTGCTTGGGGGGACCAGAACAAACTGCCAACACAACATTGACATATTAATACTCTAAGTCTTTATGGCAAACATGTTAGCAACCAGTTAATAATTTACACATCCAGCAGGCCCACAGTAACATAACCATTCATTTGGAACTGTTTTTATTGGCTCCCTGACAAATAGTCCACTCTCTCTTAGTCTCCATCAATGGCTGAGAAAAATATCTGTCACTTAAGCGACTAAACGCTCCACTATGTGCACCAACGAGCTGCTAAATGTGTGTGTGCAGATTGGTGCTGGGTGCTGTCACTAAGGGTAACTCCCTTCACATTACACCATTTGATCCTTTGTTAACATGACATACTGAATAGTGCAGATTTAACCCTTTGATGCACAACATATAAACACCTTCTAATGCACAACATGGGTCTAAAATGACCTTGTGCATTAGAAGCATCGTGATACAAAAAGTGATTCACTAAATTAACAATGTGAGTAAATGTGTAACTATGTTTGTCTTATTTTGAAGGTTTAACTTTAAAAGAGTTGTTAGAACCACCAGATTACATTGGAAAATCACATATTTTAACATTTGAGACTTATTAGAGCCACCAAATAATAATTTCCATTGGAAAAAAACACCAATTTAACAAAATAGGATAGTTAATATTTGTGTCTTCTTTGTTGGTGACAACATATAAACACCTTCTAATGCACAACATGGGTCAAAAATGGGGAAAAAAAGGGTTTTTATTCAAAAAGTAAGAAATGAAAACAAAAAATTAGGATGTATGATGATCAAAAACAAGTTATTTGAGGAAAACCTGCAATACTGAAAGATGGAATTAATTAATTGTAAAGATATAGAATATAAAAATGGTCATCTTAGACCATGTTGTGCATCAAAGGGTTAAATAAAGCTATCACAAAAGATGAACAGTGTAAGAAGTACTTTAATATTGTATATATAATTGAACAATGATAGTGTATGAGCTCTTATTACTGTGTGGCGCTAAGCAGGCCATAATCTGCCAACCACTTGACACTAAACTTGGCAAGAGCGGAGCAATGTCCTCTGGCTAAATAAAGGCTGGAGCTTTTTAAATAATCACATGTACTTGTGTATTTGAAGCCAATCCAAAGGATATTATCGCTTAATTAAAAACAGGTGTTGGGCTTCAAACATTAATCCCTGTTTAATTTGAGGAACTATTTCAGTGATGTGGCATTCCAACAGTGAAGCAACGGCTTTGAAGCGATATTTGACATGAATACATGAATAATTTAGATAAATTAATAAAAGGGGATGCATTGTAATGTGGTACATTTGGGCAGCGATACAGTCATTAGGCTTAGTGCTGGTGTCATCTCCATTATGGTCTTTACTGCCGTGTCCTCACAACAGAGTGGGGGAAACATGCAAATACAGCTGCTGTATTTTTGCATCCATCCATTAAGTACACCTGCTGACACTTTACAGGGATATGGGCGGCACTAATGTATAGACCAGGGGTCTCAAACTCAAAATAAGGCACAAAATTACTTAAAAAAGACACAAAATGACAAAAAAAGACACAAAATTACAAAAAGACACAAAATGACCAAAAAAGAAACACAAAATGACAGAAAAAAATAAATGACTTGAAAAGGACACAAAATGACCAAAAAAGACACAAAATTATTAGAAAAAGACACAAAATGACCAAAAAAGACACAAAATGACCAAAAAAGACACAAAATTATTAGAAAAAGACACAAAATGACAGAAAAAAATAAATGACTTAAAAAAGACACAAAATGACCAAAAAAAGACACAAAATTATTAGAAAAAGACACAAAATGACCAAAAAAGACACAAAATGACCAAAAAAGACAAGAAATTATTAGAAAAAGACAAAAAATTATTAGAAAAAGACAAAAAATTATTAGAAAAAGACACAAAATTACCAAAAAAAGACATACAATTACAATAAAGACACAAAATTACAAAAAAGACACAAAATTACCAAAAAAGACACACATTTTTTTTAAAAAAGACAAAAAATTACCCCAAAAAGACACAAAATTACAAAAAAAAAGACACAAAATTACTTATTATTATATTATTACAAAAAAAAAGTGGATGAGATCAGACTGTGTGTGCCTACCTCTGGTCTGCTGGGGTTGTGTGTGTTGATAGTGAACAGTGTGGGCTTGTGGTAGGTGACCAGGGGTCGGGTCCTCGCACAAACACATGACACATCAGCTTTGAAGAGCCTCCTGGTCCCCGGTCTCCTCCTCTTAGAGCTGCCGGGACCAAAAACATCGTCTCCTTTCTGACCGCTGCAGGGACCAGATCAGGGAAATATCAGAGACGTGATCCATGATAAAATCACTAGCTGGTAATAATCCTGAACTGATTAAAACACTTTTCTTCGTAACATAGGCTAAAATGAGATGATTAAGCAACTTGCATACACCAGAACTTTGTCACACTGTTTCAAACTTGTGAAACCCCTTACCTAGAAAAAAAAAAGAGTAAAGGATTCAACCACCGGGCTCGTCCGGGATTTGAACCCGGGACCTCTCGCACCCTAAGCGAGAATCATACCCCTAGACCAACGAGCCACAAAATGCACAAGATGTGTATACAAAAAAACAAATATGGACACAGGATATATCCATATTCCATATTGGAATTGGATAAGCCTCATATCCATGTATTGAATTTGGATCACTAGATTCAAAGCCAAGAGTGCTGACTGTTGCATTATGGGACCAGACAGGTAAACATTATATTCAGATCCTAATCAAGACATGCAGGTTTGCATATTGAAGCCAATAAAGAAGTATTTTCTCCATCCGGCTGAAGTTGATTCTTTTGTGAACTTTAGCTTCTAACCCACTTCAGATTTAAAGTCAGAATAGTGGATTCCAATGGAGCAACAATTCTTTCAGATCATACACAGGTGAACATTAAATTTCACCATTTATGCGGAGAAAATCTACATATTGCACACAGGGCTCGTCCGGGATTTGAACCCGGGACCTCTCGCACCCTAAGCGAGAATCATACCCCTAGACCAACGAGCCACAAAAACACCGCATGTGTATACAAATGTAGATACAGGAGAAAATATCCGGACTGATAAAATTTTGTGTACACCTGCCAGTGTGCAGTTTCCTTTTATAAGTCCCAAATCAGTGCTGACTGTTGCATTATGGGACCAGACAGGTAAACATTATATTCAGATCCTAATCAAGACATGCAGGTTTGCTTATTGAAGCCAATAAAGAAGTATTTTCTCCATCTGGCTGAAGTTGATTTTTGACTTTTGTGAACTTTAGCTAGTAACCCACTTCAAATTTAAAGTCAGAATGGTGGATTCCAATGGAACAACAATTCCCTCAGAACATACACAGGTGAATATTAAATTACACCATTTATGCAGAGAAAATCAACTTATACCACACAGGGCTCGTCCGGGATTTGAACCCGGGACCTCTCGCACCCTAAGCGAGAATCATACCCCTAGACCAACGAGCCATGAAATTATCCTTATTATCCTTATAGTCTGTTTTCTCTTTATTGATAATGGAAAGAACGAATGATAGACGGATTAGAACAGAGGGTTTCTCACCTTGTTTTATCTTATTTACAGTTTTTCCAATTATATAAATCAGAATTAGTACTCTATACACACAGACATGTACCAGTGGAAACCCTGAATCCAAACATACCCCTCTGACATAACAAATCACAATCAAATCCCTGTTAACAAGTACTCAGAAAACATGTTTTCCAATGTGCCTTTCTGCTCAGATCTCTTGTTATGACCTTGTGAAACAAACAATACCTTGCTCCATGCAGAAACAAGAAGAATGTCTCTTTTATCACATGGCTTATCTTCAGAGCCAGACGGAGAGAGTTAGACAAGCAGCAGGAAGGAAAGACATGAAGGCATGATTCAAGTCAGGCCAGATGGTGGGAATGATCAGACTGACCAGAGTATTACTGGAAGGGACATGCTCTCTACTGGGAGAACTGAACCTGCAGCCACAAACCTCTATCAGAGAGAGTTTCTCTGTTTAATGACATGCTGTAGCCATTCTCTGATATTTACAGTATTAGATTTATTCATGTGTGTGTGTGTGTGTGTGTGTGTGTGTGTTGTCTACCTTGTGAAGGCTCTCTTGCCCTTCCAGCTGTTGTGTGGTTTAGACAGCGGTGAGAAGCTGAGAGGAGTCATCAGACTGTTGACTATCTGGCTGAGCTGAGCACTCTGTAATGAGGACAAGATCCATAAAGTGATTAAAGGTTAGTCTGAAATACAATTCATCTATTTAGTAGTAGTAGTAAAAAAAACGAATTATTGCCTTAATCTGACTATAACTGGACGACTGAAGAGCTTGTAAACGTGTTAGTCTGACTGATGTCAGAGTTCTCCAACTCCGATTAGGACACCCAGATAATGAGATTGGAAAAGGATTTTCACCGGCATGTATAACAAGACAACATGTGTGCGCATGCTCTTCACCCGCGCTGTGTAGACCCTGGAACAAAAACATCCAAGAAAGCCAGTCGCACATTAGCTGGTTGCACATTACCCGGTTGCATTAGCCGGTCACATTAGCCGGTGGCACATTAGCTGGTCGCACATTAGCTGGTCGCACATTCGCCAGTCATAACCGGTCACATTAGCCGGTCACATTACCCGGTCGCATTAGCCGGTCACGTTAGCCGGTCGCACATTAGCCGGTCGCATATTAACCAGTCACATTAGCCAGTCACGTTAGCCGGTCGCATTAGCCGGTCGCATTAGCCGGTTGCATTAGCTGGTCGCACATTAGCCGGTCGCATTAGCCGGTCACATTAGCCGGTCACATTACCCGGTCACATTGGCCGCTCACATTACCCGGTCACATTAGCCGGTCACATTAACAGGTCACATTAGACGGTCACATTAGCCGGTCTCATTAGCCGGTCGCACATTAGCCGGTCTCATTAGCCGGTTGCATTAGCTGGTCGCGCCATATTAACCCTCTGAAACGACGCATATCTCCACCCAGTGTTGAGGAGGAGGACACGTTCCCGTCAGTTATTACATTTTCTGAATTTCATGTAAACTGGGACAAAGACAGAAGTCCTATTAGACGCCAATATCGATTTTTTTTAAGCACAGCTCGATTAAACTGTGCATGTAAAGGCACTGACTGATTACTCTTCACAGACTCAGTATTACTCCCTCTCACCTGTCTCTCTATGTTGTGCAGGAGGCGAGTCGGGCTGTAAGGTTCACTGTCAGCATCAGACGCTGTACAGGACAGACCTGCCATCTCCCTCAGCAGGCTCTGCTGGATCTGTCTGTCTGTCAGAGGCTGGGAGTCTGCTAGCACCACACCACCCTAACACACACACACACACACACACACACACACACACACACACACACAAATAACATGAGTTAACCTTTAAACACACACCTCTTTGGGGGTGGTCTGTCTGAATTTTAAAAAAAACTGATTGCTTTTGATTTTTGGAGCCCTGCTATGACTCGTGGCATTTTAAAGACTTATTATCCACAAAGTCTTTAATTCTATACTCTACCATGCATCATACCTCCATATATGATTATTATTACAACAAGGTATTCTTCCTGAAACCATAATGACTATTAATACCTAATGTAACCTTTCATGGTGACAGCAGTCAGTGAAATGTGTTTGTGCTGCTTGTGCTTGTCATATTCCGCTTATACTATATCTCTGCATATATTTAAATAGATTTATTCATTGATGTTCATACCACTACATGCAACAACTTATTTAACCCATTTAACATGCTAAAATATATTTTTCTCCAATGTGCAATATCTGTAAAATGCAAAATACTCTCAGGAAAACAAACAAACACAATAATATATATTAATAATAATGCCAAATAGCAGAAATGTATGTATAGAATGCATGTATATGTCCTATTTTTTATATTCTCATTCTTGTTCTGTTCTTATATCTATGTGTCTATATCTTGAGCTGCTGTGACAAACTAAATGTCCCTAACATCTTCCAGAGTGTCATATAATATCATATAATGTCATATAATAAAGTGTAATATAATTGATCCGTCTCGGTCTTCGTGTTTACAACTAACAACTTTATCTAGAAGTTGAACATTTGCTGTTTAAAACATTTTGATAACATTACAGTGTTTAGATGATTTTTAAATGCACTTTGATGAAGTAAAAAAGAAAAGAAGAAGAAGATTCCCCACTGCGGGATTAATAAAGTCATATCTTATCTTATCTCATCTTACCTTAATGCAGCTTTAAAATGTAACCATAGTAACTCATCCTTCTATTAGATACTTTATTCATTAAAGTGTGCTGACTCTTATTAATGTGTGTCTGCCAGCTGTTATATTCTGTCCCCTGTCCCGTGCTGAGGTGGTAACAGGACTGTGGTCCTACCTTGGTGGAGCGGATGTGTGTGTGCAGCTCCACCAGTTGTTGGATCTTCCCCTCCAGCTCTGACAGACGCAGCTGCAGCCAGCTCCACCTGCTGCCCAGCTCCGCCCGCTCCTCCAGCCACCTCCTCTCACAGCTGCTGCCAGGAGGAGACGGAGGAGGACAGTTAGAGCCATGTGGTGGCCTCACAGCATGACCAACATTTTTGTAACATTCTTTAAAGCAGGGGTCTCAAACTCAAATTACCAGGGGGCCGCTGGAGGCAGTATCAAAATAACCAAAACAAGACACAAAATGACAGAAAAAAAACCTAAATTACTTTTAAAAAAAAGACACAAAATGACCAAAAAAAGACACAAAATTACTAAAAAAAAAACACACACACAAAAAAACCTAAATTACTTAAAAAAGATACAAAATTACTAAAAAAAGACACAAAATCACAGAAAAAAAACTAAATTACTTAAAGACACAAAATGACAAAAAAGACACAAAATGACCAAAAAAAACCCCAAAATGACCACAAAAAGACACAAAATTATTTAAAAAAAACACACAAAATGACAGAAAAAAATAAATTACTTAAAGACACAAAATGACAAAAGAAGGCACAAAATCACCAAAAAAGACACAAAATGACAGAAAAAACACTAAATTACTCAAAAAAGACACAAAATTACAAAAAAAAACACAAAATGACAGAAAAAAACCTAAATTACTTAAAGACACAAAATGACAATAAATGACAAAAAAAGACACAAAATGACAAAAAAAAGACACAAATTATTAAAACACGACACAAAATTACTTAAAAAAAGACACAAAATGACTAAAATAACACATAGAAAATGACAGGGAAAAAAACTAAATTACTTAAAGACACAAAATGACACAAAAAAGACAAACAATTATTTTTTAATAATTATATATTAATATAATTATTTAATAAAGAAACAAGATGACCCAAAAAAGACACAAAATGACCCCCAAAAAAGACACAAAATTACCAAAAAAAGACATAAAATTACCAAAAAAAGTAATTAAAGGGACCTTCCACACACAACACGGTAAAGTGCCATTCATATAAAACTCACATTAAACTTTCATATCAAGGTGGGGGCCACAAGTTTGAGACCCCTGTTTTAGACCCTGATGTGACCTCACAAGAAGATCATCCAGAATGCTTCAGGATTTTGGCCACGATTGTCGGAAAAAATTGAAGATATTAAATGCAGTGATAAAGTGTAGTACGGCCATGAAGAGGTTAGTATGAGAATGACTGGCAGGACGATGACGATGTGCGTGAGAAGAGAGAAAGAAACACAAAGAAGAGAGGAGGACACAAAGAGAGACTGACACAACAAACCATTTGTCAATAATTCACACATAATGACTGCAGCTCTGTCATCTTATGACCTATTTTACACCGAGCATGTTGCCATGTAGCCTGTAAATTGTTAAGCATCCTAACAGCATGGTGTGTGTGTGGGGGGGCTTATCTAGGCCAGAATTAAACACTGTTGGTTTGTGTATCTGTAGCATGTTTCCATGGCGCTAGCCTGTTCAGTTAGCATTTATCTTCTGTGTGTGTGTGTGTGTGTGTGTGTGTGTGTGTGTGGGCAGTAGTTGTTATGGCAGAGCTCTTGGACTTTACTTAAAATAAGAAATTAACTCTTCAAACAAGATTAATTATCTAACACTTCTAAATCTAAAGTTTTTTTATTTTTTATCTTTGTAAGAAAAATCATTTGCAGTTTTGGCAGCTTTCATTTTTATCTCTTTTGTACATTTTTTGTCTTTTTTGGTCATTTTGTGACCAAAAGAAGATGTAAAAAGACAAAATTACCAATAAAAGACACAAAAAAGACACAAAAAGACCAAAAAAAAAAAAAAAAAAAAAAGACTAAAAAAGACACAAAAAAAGACACAAAAAGACCAAAAGAAGACACACAAAAAGACACAAAAAAGACCAAAAAAGAGACACAAAAAGACACACAAAAAGACGTAAAATCCAAGAGCTCTGCCACAGAATTAAACACTGTTGGTTTGTGTATCCGTAGCATGTTTCCATGGCGCTAGCCTGTTCAGTTAGCATTTATCTTCTGTGTGTGTGTGTGTGTGTGTGTGTGTGTGTGTGTGTGTGTGTGGTCAGTAGTTGCTATGGTAGAGCTCTTGGACCTTGGCTAGGACAAGCAGGGACTCCCCCACTTCAAACACTCAGATACAGGATGAAGAAAGGTTACAGCAGCTACACAGAATATAACAAAAACCATTTAGTATTATGAGGTCGTTATTTTAACCCATAAGAACCCAGAACCAGTTATCATTAAAATAACATTATGGGGGATATACAACAGAACAAGTGGACCACATAGAACACATTTATGATGTTTGGAAAAAAAAAAAAAATACTACTACCCCTAAATGTCAAAGATCTGTAATGTGACATAAATGCTACATGTTACATTTGCACACAGATTTGTTTTTAAGTAACAAAATAATAATAAATAAAAAATAAATAAAAACAAATAACTATTTGCCTTTTTGTTTGCATCTCCATAACATATATCAAAATTGTGACTTTAATTAGTTCAGGAAATCTGGTCAGAACAAGTTAAATGTAATACAGGATAAACTATTAACGGAGTAGAATTGTTAAATGGGTTTAAACTTAGCCTTGGAACAAAAAATAAGCTTTTTGAAATTAGCTACTTTTTCACATTTCTGTTTCCAGTCACACACATATTTTGGAGAAGTCACATGACCACCACACCAGGATGTTGAGTATGTGTCACTTAGGGATTTAATGAGTTAATGTGAAACATAAAGCTGAATATGGGAGATTATAGAAGAAGTGTTTGTTACACGGGTCACCATAGGTTCCTATGGGTTAATAGCAGCCTGTTAAGTCAAATATACAAGTTGTTGTTTGTTTGTCTGATCACAGTTAAACCCAGTTTGTTGTCTGAATAAAGGCTTTGCTAGTGAAACAGAGTTTATGTTTGGTTGATTCCTGCTCCTGTGCAGAGTTTGACTCAACCCAGAGCTAACATGTGTTTGTCAGGAATAAAGTCCCTGTTTCCTCCTCAGACAGGGAGCAGCTGGCTGCCCTGCAGCTCTTTACAGCTGCAGCAGGAGAAGATTTGGTGGAATATTTTCCAAGCAGTAGGAGAGTTGGAGGGAGGGGACTGGAGAGGAGAGGAGCACTGTGAAAAAGGTCTAAAACCAGATAAAAACAGTAAATCTGAGGGAAATGATCTTGCTGCATGGACAGATAATTTACCTTGACAAGATTTATTACATTAAGATTATTAAATCTAGAAATAAGCATGTTGAACACTTAGAATAAGAAATTAACTCTTAAAACCAGGTGAATTATCTAACACTTATAAATCTAAAGGTTTTTTTTATCTTGGTAAGAAACAAATAATTGTCAGGTCACTCTGCTCGGGCCAGTTCATCGTTAATTTTATGTCTTTTGTACATTTTTTGTCTTCTTTTGGTCATTTTGTGACCAAAAGAAGATGTAAAAAGATACACAAAAGACACAAAAGACCAAAAAAGACACAAAAAAATACACAAAAAGACCAAGAAAGACACAAAAAGAGACCAAAAAAAGACACAAAAAACACCAAAAAAAGACACAAAAGACGTGAAATCACCAAAAAAAGACACAAAACACACACACACAAAAAAGACACAAAAAGACCAAAAAAAGACACAAAAAGATGTAAAATTACCAAAAAAGAAATAAAAAGACAAAATATATTTTTTTTTAAAACACTAAAAAAAAAGACATGAAAGACGTAAAATAACAAAACAAAAAAAAGAGACAAAAAGTTTTTTTTATCTTGGTAAGAACCTAATAATCATCAGGTCACTCTGCTCGGACCAGTTCATCACTGCTGGCAGCTTTAATTTATCTTGTTTTAAGAGTTAATTTATTATTTTAAGTGTTCAACATGCTTATTTCTAGATTTAATAATCTTAGTTTAAGAAATCTTGTCATGGTAAATTATCTGTCCATGCTCTTTATTCTTCTTCTTCTTTCTTCTTTATACCCATTAGTGCGCAAACACATATTTACATAGACATTTATCATGAAAGCATGAACCTAGCTGAATAAAACATGGAGTCTATTGACCCACTGAGCCTCCACACAGAGAGAAGCAGGAGTTTCCACAGCCAAGTGGTGGTTGAACTAAAGGCCAGCCCCAGCAAGCTGCTGTGGTTTATGAACAGTGTTTGATGGAGCTGGTGGGTGTGTCCTGCACTCTAACTCTCCAACACATATCTGGAATTACAAACATAGTGGAAAGTGAAAATGAGCAGCAGCTGGAGGTCTGGAGGACTGCTGCAGTGCTGTGGGGACACACGGTTTCAAATTAAAGTCAAACCATGTCACTGCTTTACAAGTTCATACTTGGATGTTAACCCTTTATCAGGCAAAGAACTATATTTGGTAACTTCAGGTAACATTTCGAGAAAAAAGTTGCAAATTTACTAGATTAAAGTGGCAAATCTACAAGAAAAAAAAGTTGCAGATTTAAGAGATTTAAAGTGGCAAATCTGCGCGAAAAAAGTCGCAGATTTACGAGAAAAAAGTGGGAAAAAAGCAACTTTTTTCTCCCAGATTCACCACTTTAACCCTTTATCAGGCAAAGAACTATATTTGGTAACTTCAGGTAATATTTCGAGGAAAAAGTTGCAAATTTACTAGATTAAAGTGGCAAATCTACAAGAAAAAAAAGTTGCAGATTTAAGAGATTTAAAGTGGCAAATCTGCATGAAAAAAGTAGCAGATTTACGAGAAAAAAGTGGGAAAAAAGCAACTTTTTTCTCCCAGATTCACCACTTTAACCCTTAATAGGCCACTCATTGAAATACTTGCAAATTCCAAATTTCAACCCTAGAGAATATTGGAGGATATTACATACTGCCAGAATGTGTAAAAAAAAAACATATGAAAATAATATTTTGAGATAAAAGTTTACGAGATTAGTGGCAAACCTATGAGAAAAAAATTCGTAGATTTATGAGATTTAATCTGGGATTTAATTAGTGAATCTGGGAGAAAAAAGTTGCTTTTTCCCACTTTTTTCTCGTAAATCTGCAACTTTTTTCTCCCAGATTCACCACTTTAAATCTCATAAATCTGCAAATTTTTTTCTTGTAGATTTGCCACTTTAATCTAGTAAATTTGCAACTTTTTTCGCACAAATTTGCCACTTTAAATCTCTTAAATCTGTGACTTTTTTTCTTGTAGATTTGCCACTTTAATCAAGTAAATTTGCAACTTTTTTCGCAAAAATTTGCCACTTTAAATCTCTTAAATCTGCGACTTTTTTTCTTGTAGATTTGCCACTTTAATCTAGTAAATTTGCAACTTTTTTCGCACAGATTTTCCACTTTAAATCTCTTAAATCTGCAACTTTTTTTCTTGCAGATTTGCCACTTTAATCTAGTAAATTTGCAACTTTTTTCTCAAAATATTACCTGAAGTTACCAAATATAGTTCTTTGCCTGATAAAGGGTTAAAGTTGAACTGTTTCCACATTTCCTAACAGAAGACAATGAGTGTCCTCCTCCAGCCAGGAGACATCCTCCTCATGGAGGAACCTGCTATAAAACCTCCCCAGGAGACATTTACTGACCAACACACAGCTTTGTTCAGCAGCCTGGTACAAAAGGCTGCTGACGCTTCCAACAGGACTCAAGCTGGACAAATAAAAAGACACACACACACACACACACACACACATTTTTGTACTTCAATCTTTGTGAGGACCCTCATTGGAACAGTGAATTCCATTGCAATGTTATAATAGTTTTGTTTTTTTCATTAGTCTTTGTTATTTTTGTTGTGATTTTTTTGTTTTCAAATCCAGTTAGTTTTAATGAGTTTTTAGAGTGAGTTTGCTCATTTTAGTTTAGTATTTATTTTTAAATGCTTTAGTTTTAGTTTAGTTTTTATTAGTTGTAGTTTTTTGTAATGGGGTATTTGTTGGGTGGGAGATTAAAAGAGGTCACAGTAAATTTTGCCTTTATTTCCTTTGTCTGATCCATCTTCATTATGTATGAAAAAAGTTGACAAAGAGGAAAACTAAGGACATTTTCACTATAATTTAAGTTAGTTTTAGTTAGTTTTTTTAACCACACGATGCAGTTTAAATTAGTTAATTAATTATCTTTTATAAACATTAAACCTAATTGTAACCTTTAACCCTTAAAACTAAATCTGAAATCTCAAAAAAGCCTTTAAAGAAGTGAGGACCGGCCAAAATGTCCTGAACAAGAACACACACACACACACACAAATTCTTGCACTTCTATCTTTGTGAGGACCCTCATTGCAACAGTGAATTGCCTTGTAAGGTTATAATAGTTTTGAATTTTTCATTAGTTTTAGTTTTAATTTTGTTGTGAATTTTTGTTTTCAAATTCAGTTAGTTTTAATTAATTTTTAGAGTGAGTTTGCTAGTTTTTGTTTAGTTTTCATTGGTTTTATTTTTTTAAATTTCCTTTTTCTTATCCATCTTCATTATGTATGAAAAAAGTTGACAAAGAGGAAAACGAAGGACATTTTCACTATAATTATAGTTAGTTTTAGTTAGTTTTGTAACCACACAATACAGTTTCAGTTAGTTATCCTATTCAATTCTAGTTTCCGTTATTTAGTTTAGTTTTCGTTAACTATAATAACCTTGTTCCCTAACCCTAACAACCCCTTTGTTGTGAATTTTTGTTTTCAAATCCAGTTAGTTTTAATGGATTTTTAGAGTGAGTTTGCTAGTTTTAGTTTAGTTTTTATTAGTTGTAGTGTTTTGTAATGGGGTATTTGTTGGGTGGGAGATTAAAAGAGGTCACAGTAAATTTTGCCTTTATTTCCTTTGTCTGATCCATCTTCATTATGTATGAAAAAGGTTGACAAAGAGGAAAACGAAGGACATTTTCACTATAATTTTAGTTAGTTTTGTAACCACAGAATACAGTTTCAGTTAATCATCATTATCATGTAACCTTTAACCCTTAAAACAAAATCTGAAATCTCAAGAAAGCCTTTAAAGAAGTGAGGACCGGCCGAAATGTCCTCAAAACGTGTTCCGGTCCTCACTATGTAGGAAGTACAAGAACACACACACACACAAAACAGCCTTTCTCATCCTGTTCTCGGTGCTAATAAACAGTCCTGATTCTGTAAACAGCTCCTGTTTATTGCACTTCTGGAGACAAACAGAAGGTTGAAGAACTGAAGAAATAAATCTTACTGCACTTAAATCAGACGTGACTCGAGCCCAAACCAAAAGGTCTAACTGGACCAAAGCCAAACACACACACACACACACACACACACACACACACACACACACACACACACACACACACACACACACACACACACACATTCCTCACATTGTGTTGTGTATGACCACTGAAATTCTGGTCCTAAGCTAACTAAATGCTCCTTCCCAGCTGAGGCTCAGGATCATTACTGGCCAGCTCTGTTTCTCTCTTTTTCTTCTTCTCTCTCCCCAAAATGTTTCCTCTCACTCTCTACTGTCAGACAAAGAAATATCCTAACAAACAAAACAACAAACAGAAGGCTTTCTTTTCTCAATAGCTGTTAAACATAACAAAGTTTGCAAGCATATAGGGTTAAAGTGCTGATCGTGACCTATTGAGATGTTGTCATTTGGTCTGTTTGTGACTGTATTTTGCTTTTTCATGCTGCAAACAAGACTCCAACAGCTTCATATTTGTGGAAACATTTTTGTCATTGTTTTGTTTCAGCTGTAGTTTAACCCAATTATTCCCATTCCTGTACCTAATACTGCAGTGTTTCTCATCCACATATTAATAACACAGTATAAACCAGACCAATGCAAAGATTAAACCTAGGGCTGGGCGATATATCTATATAAAAGATATATCGATATATTTTTAAATGTGATAAGGAATTAGACCATATTGCATATATCGATATAGTTCAAATTTGAGCTGTGATCCTTGATCCAGGAAAGCTGCTTTTGTTTTTTTTTGTAATTTCTTTGTGTTTTTTGTCATTTTCGTGTGGTTTTTTGTATTTTTTATTATATTTTTGGTGTTTTTTGAGTGTGTTTTTTGTAATTTCTTTGTGTTTTTTATGTTTTTTGCAATTGTTGTGTGTTTTTTGTATTTTTATTATGTTTTGAGTGTGTTTTTTGTAATTTCTTTGTGTTTTTTATGTGTTTTTTGTATTTTTATTATGTTTTTGGTGTGTTTTGAGTGTTTTTTTTTGTGTTCAAAATGTTGATCCACTAATTGAAAATGAAAATAATAATCAGGTCATACAGGTGAGGTTGTCTTGAAAACAATGATACCAACACGCCATTTTCTATATAAATGCTGCTATTACTAGGGTTTGTCATATTTAGTTCTTTTGTAATGTTCCTTATTCTTTTCTCATATAAATATATTTATTTCAGAAAAAGATTGGCTTATTTAATTTCATTGGCTATTTTGTTTTAAGATATGTTTTTATTTAAATGTGCACTTTATGGAGCTTTGATTTAAAGAAGTTACTCCTGTTGTTATACAGTATTTATGTTCACTTAAATAAACGGTTTCAATAAAACTACTTGTGACATGTCATATTTGGCTTTGACTGAACATTTGTTCTCACATTGCGTAAAAAAATATCAGGATATATATCGTATATCGATATTCAGCCTAAATATATCGGGATATGACTTTTGGTCCATATCGCCCAGCCCTAATTAAACCTGAAAAATATATGTAAAATTGTGATTATAGTTATATTAAATATACTTTTGATTCTGATTGTAGTATTTTTCCTCTGCAACGTGCAGTTTTTCTACAAGTCGATACAGTCTGTGGCTTGTTAGCACCACAGAAGAAAAACACTCCCTGCTGGATTAAAAACTAAGATGGATTTCACTTATTTTCCTTTGCCTGCTGCAATATGACTCTCTACAGCAGCAACGCCCATCCAAACCACACACACACACACACACACACACACACATTCTTGTACTTCTATCTTTGTGAGGACCCTCATTGGAACAGTGAATTCCCTATCAAGGTTATAATAGTTTTGGATTTTTTCATTAGTTTTAGTTTTAATTTTGTTGTGAATTTTTGTTTTCAAATCCAGTTAGTTTTAATGAGTTTTTAGAGTGAGTTTGCAAGTTTAAGTTTAGTATTATTTTTTTTGGAAATGCTTTAGTTTTAGTTTAGTATTTATTAGTTGTAGTTTTTTGTAATGGGGTATTTTTTGGGTGGGAGATTAAAAGAGGTCACAGTAAATTTTGCCTTTATTTCCTTTGTCTGATCCATCTTCATTATGTATGAAAAAAGTTGACAAAGACGAAAACGAAGGACATTTTCACTATAATTTTAGTTACTTTTAGTTAGTTATGTAACCACACAATACAGTTTCAGTTAATTATCCTTCAATTCTAGTTTTCATTATTTCGTTTCGTTTTCGTTAACTATAATAACCTTGTTCCCTAACACAAACCATAACACATGGTTACCTTTGCATGAACCTGAAACGATATTTTGTGGCCCCCACCTTGATATGAAAGTTTAATGTGAGTTTTACATGCATGGCACTTTACCGTGTTGTGTGTGGAAGGTCCCTTTAATTACTTTTTTTGGTAATTTTGTGTCTTTTTAAAATAATTTTGTCTTTTTTAGTAGTTTTGTGTCTTTATTTGGTCATTTTGTGTATTTTTTGGGTCATTTTGTGTATTTTTTAAAATAATTTTGTGTCTTTTTTGGTCATTTTGTGTCTTTATTTGGTCATTTTGTGTGTTTAAGTAACTTAATTTTTTCTGTCATTTTGTGTCTTTTTTTAAAGTAATTTTCTGTCTTTTTTTGGTAATTTTGTGTCTTTTAATAATAATAACCTTGTTCCCTAACCCTTACCCTAACACATGGTTACCTTTACATAAACCTAATTGTAACCTTTAACCCTTAAAACAAAGTCTGAAATCTCAAAAAAGCCTTTAAAGAAGTGAGGACCGGCCGAAATGTCCTCACTTTGCAAAAATGTCCTCACTCTGTTGTTTAAAAACGTGTTCCAGTCCTCACTATGTAGGAAGTACAAGAACACACACACACATACAGGTCCCAGCTTTATAAATATTTAGTGTGAGTGAGGAGGAGTAGGATGGCAGAGCGGCTGGCAGGCTGCTCTCTCTGGCAGGGTGCTGGTTGTTTCCTGGCCGGTGGATAAAGAGAGCTGGCTGCTCTCTGAGTGTGTTTTGACTGCAGCATGGAACGGGAATGTGTGTGTGAGCATGGTGAAAAAATGTCATCACACTCTCCACGGCTGGGAGGACAAAACTTGTGCTTATGACAACCACGCTGTAAACTTCACTAGGGCCAAGAAAAACACTCTGAGAGACACAGAGGACGTCACGACTTCCCAGGACTCATCCTGTCCTCCTGAATAAGGCTCTCCACTCATTCACACAAGTTTCCATGTCCAATTTAATACATCAACCCTTTTTTAGCAGAGGTAAAAAAACAACAACAACAAGTGTATTAACATGATTTTACTTTTTTTGCAGAGATTTTTCTAATTTAGCTTTGTGCATTTAGCATTCGTAATGCAATCTTTTGTGTTTACTGTTTTTTTCTTTTTTTGTAATTTCTTTGTGTTTTTTGTCATTTTTGTGTGTTTTTTTGCATTTTTATTATTTTTTTGGTGTGTTTTGAGTGTGTTTTTTGTAATTTCTTTGTAATTTTTGTATTTTTATTATGTTTTTATGTGTTTTTTGTAATTTCTTTGTGTTTTTATGTGTTTTTTGTCATTTTTGTGTGTTTTTTTTTTTTTTTTTTTTTTTTTTTTTTTTTAAGTTGTGTTTTGAGTGTGTGTTTTTTGTAATTTATTTGTGTTTTTATGTGGGGTTTTTTTTATTTTTGTGTGTTTTTTGTATTTTTTTATTACATTTTTGGTGTTTTTTTAGTGTATTTTTTGTAATTTCTTTGTGTTTTTTATGTGTTTTTGTCATTTTTGTGTGTTTTTTGTATTTTTATTATGTTTTTGGTGTGTTTTGAGTGTGTTTTTTTGTCATTTCTGTGTGTTTTTTGTGTGTTGTTGGTATTTTTATTATGTTTTTGGTGTGTTTTGAGTGTGTTTTTTGTAATTTCTTTGTGTTTTTTATGTGTTTTTTGTATTTTTTTTGTGTTCAAAATGTTAATCCAGTAATTGAAAATGAAAATAATAATCAGGTCATATAGGTGAGGTTGTGCTGACAACAATGATACCAACATGTCATGGTAAAGATTTTTAAGTGGTTTATATACAGGCAGAATAAAAAGGAGTCAAAAACCGACAAAATAGCCCCAAACTCCAAAGGTTAAATAATGTGAATGCTTCGACTTCTGAGGATTAAACTTCTTCCCTCTTGCTGTGTTTCAGTGTCCTGGACTGAAAGGTTGCCTAAAGTGAGAGTCCACCTCTGTGGACTGTGAATTAAATCAAGTCCAGCAGCTCCAGCAGGAACCACAGCTGGATTCTGGATCCAAGTCCCAAATCCCAGAGAAACAAAACACTTCTTTTGGCAGATGGAGTACAGAGGTGTTTGTCAAACGGTTTCTTATTGTTTTCTCCTAAACTATCTTCATATTTGACACTGTGTGATCAAACCTGATAATAAAATAAAGTGTTTTAGGGGGTTTCTAGAGTCTCTCCTGTGCAGCTTGTTTATGTAGCTGCAGTAACCAGCTGTGATACATGTGATCCACACTGTGGCTCTGAGAAATACACAAAGAAAATAAGAAGCAGAGCTACATTTCACTTAACAGACACGGAAACTGTAGACACTCAATTTGCTTGTTAAACAGAAACCAACACTTCTGGAAAATGTGTTCTTAAACAAGCAAAACAGCCACTGAACAAGTAACAAGTTGGTACAGAATTTAAAACCAAATCTGTTGATTACAGCCGACAACAAATCACAAATGATCACATCCTCTTTGAACTACAACAACAGCCATAATGAGTTACCAAGTATTTTTTCCTTGAGTTATATAACCCGGTTACTTAAATAAACTCCCTGAGGGCTTTAAAGGTCACATATCTACCAGCTGCTGCAGCGTCTGGCTTCTATTGCTTTAAACTTTGTGTTTCAACATGGAAAAATGTGGTCCTGCAATAAGCAGCAGGAACTAACTGTTCATCTGTCTGTCTGTCTGTCTGTCTGTCTGTCTGTCTGTCTGTCTGTCTGTCTGTGGAGAAACATCTGTATAAAGTCATACACAGATCCAACTATGAGACCTGTGAAAACATTAGAGCATGGGTCTCAAACTCGCGCCCCGCGGGCCAATTGCAGCCCTCGTGATGATATTTTGTGGCCCCCACCTTGATATGAAAGTTTAATGTGAGTTTTATATGAATGGCACTTTACCGTGTTGTGTGTGGAAGGTCCCTTTAATTACTTTTTTTGGTCATTTTGTGTCTTTTTTGATAATTTTGTGTCTTTTTTGGGTCATTTTGTGTCTTTTTTTCATAAATTTGTGTCTTTTTTAAATAATTTTGTGTCTTTTTTGATAATTGTGTGTGTTTTTTTGGTAATTTTGTTTCTTTTTGGGTAATTTTGTGTCTTTTTTAAAAATAATTTTGTGTCTTTTTTGGTAACTGTGTATTTTTTTTTGGTCATTTTGTGTATTTTTATGTCATTTTGTGTCTTTTTAAAATAATTTAGTTTTTTTCAGTCATTTTGTGTCTTTTTTGGTCATTTTTTGTCTTTTTTGGTCATTTTGTGTCTTTTTTTTAGTAATTTAGTTTTTTTCTGTCATTTTGTGTCTTTCTTTGGTCGTGTTGATACTGCCTCCAGTGGCCCCCAGGTAATTCGAGTTTGAGACCCCTGCTTTAGAGGCATAGAAAGTCCAAAAGGCAACTGAAGCTAAATGTAATGGAGTCCTTGTAGAGAATGTTTTTCCCTGGAGGACACATTGAACACCTCTAGTGTAAGCCGAGGGATGTGGAGCTTATACAGTAGAGCAGCTAGGAACATCAAGTTGTTGCATTCACCACATCGTTTCTTTTCAAAGCAGACATTTTGACATGATCTGACAAGAAAACCATGCGTGCAAATTAATTCTGGTCTGTTCCGTATTCCGTATCCTATTCCGTCTGGCTTCTATTGCTTTAAACTTTGTGTTTCAACATGGAAAAATGTGGTCCTGCAATAAGCTGCTGCAGCAGGAACTACTGGTGTCTGTCTGTCTGTCTGTCTGTCTGTCTGTCTGTCTGTCTGTCTGTGGACAAACATCTGTATAAAGTCATACACAGATCCAACTATGAGACCTGTGAAAACATTAGAGCATGGGTCTCAAACTCGCGGCCCGCAGGCCAATTGTGGCCCTCGTGACGATATTTTGTGGCCCCCACCTTGATATGAAAGTTTAATGTGAGTTTTATATGAATGGCACTTTACCGTGTTGTGTGTGGAAGGTCCCTTTAATTACTTTTTTGGTAATTTTGTGTCTTTTTTGTGTCATTTTGTGTCTTTTTTTTAATAATTTTGTGTTATTTTGTAGTAATTTTGTGTATTTTCTTTGGTCATTTTGTGTCTTTTTTTAATAATGTTGTGTCTTTTTTGGTAATTCTGTGTCTTTAATGGGTAATTTTGTGTCTTTTTTGGTCATTTTGTGTGGGTTTTTTTTAAATAATTTTGTCTTTTGTGGTAATTCTGTGTCTGTTTTTATCATTTTGTGTCCTTTGGAGTCATTTTGTGTCTTTTTTTAGTGATTTCGTTTTTTTTCTGTCATTTTGTGTCTTTTTTTAGTAATTTCGGGTCTTTTTTTTTTAGTAATTTTGATACTGCCTCCAGCGGCCCCCAGGTAATTAGAGTTTGAGACCCCTGCTTTAGAGGCATAGAAAGTCCAAAAGGCAACTGAAGCTAAATGTAATGCAGTCCTTGTAGAGTGTGTTTTTCCCTGGAGGACACATTGAACACCTCTAGTGTTAGCCGAGGGATGTGGAGCTTATACAGCAGGGCAGCTAGGAACATCAAGTTGTTGCATTAACCACATCGTTTCTTTTCAAAGCAGACATTTTGACATGATCTGACAAGAAAACCATGCGTGCAAATTAATTCTATTAACAAAAATATCACCCTGTGGATGCTGGCACATTAACAGATGTAAATAAAATCAAAGTAAAATTGTCTCACTTGCAGCAGCTATAGCAGCTATAGTTTGAGTCAGTGTTGTTCAGACACAAAAGTACATTTAAGTAGGTACATTTAGGGAAATTTCAGTGACATTTGGACCAATAAATACGCTGTTAATACAGATATATTTTGGCTGATTAGTCTACAGCAACAGAACCGTGCAAGATGCTGTAACAACAGTTTACAGGTAAATGAAATTTCCATGTCTTGACTGATTATAAAGTACGTCTAGGTATTATATAAATAATGTGAAAGTATGAAGATTCTCAATCGCCAGAGAAAAGCCCACAGGTTGTGTTGAGAAACTGCCTTTAAACAAGCTGTCAGGACTTCTGTAGGGTTGTGATGTCACAGCTATACTATATATAGGTAGAGACTGTTGCTATAGAGAGTTACAGTCAGTCCCCAGCTGCAAAAACTCTGCAGGGACAACAAGAGACAGATGTGGAAGAGACAGAGACACTGACCAGTCAGAGAGAGACAGAGTGTTTCAGAAAGATACAGGTGGATTTATATAGACAATATGAGGGTTTTTAAACATTAAAATATATGAACATGCTCTAGTAGAAACGCAGAATGCAAGTATGATCGTAAAAATGAGCAAAATGTATTGTTGATTAATGAATAGTTTAGGACACACAGCTACATATGAACTACTTCCACACAAGGTTATAATAGTTTTGGATTTTTTATTAGTCTGAGTTTTAATTTCATTGAGAATTTTTGTCTTCAAATTCAGTGAGTTTTAGTTAGTTTTTAGTGTGAGTTTGTTAGTTTTAGTTTAGTTTTTGAAAATGCTTAGTTTTAGTTTAGTTTTTATTAGTTTTAGTTTTTTGTTTTTCTAATGGGCTATGTGTTGGGTGCCAGATTCAGAGGTCATAATAAATGTTTCCTTTATTTCCTTTGGTTTATCATCTCAGCCCCAATAAGGTTATTAACTCTTACAGTTCTGGGTGTTTTGAATTTTGGTCCAAGTGTGAACATCCCAGTCTCAGTAAACATATTCACCATGTGTTCCTGTATGTTCACTATCAGAATCCTCTTTCTAATAGAAACACTGAGTTATGTATGAAAAAAGTTGACAAATACGAAAACGAAGGACATTTTCACCATAACTTTAGTTAGTTTTAGTTAGTTTTGTAACCACAAAATACAGTTTCAGTTAGTTATCGTTTATTTAAAAACTAAATGAAATTTAAATTAACGAAAATTATTTTCCAATTCTAGTTTTTGTTATTTCGTTAGTTTTCGTTAACTATAATAACCTTGCTTCCACACTGTGGATACTCACTAGGGGTGGGCGATATGGCCCTAATGACATTTTGTAAAGGAGAATAAAGGTTCTTGTATGTTTTATTTAAGGCATCTTATTTTGACAGTCTTCTTGTAAGTTCTGTGGTGGATTCTGTTAACACACTGTGCTCTTATTTTGAAAGCTGCATGTGTTTAGTGACAGGGAGTAAGTAGCTTTTTGTGATTAAAACAACTTTAACCACTACATCAAGAAGTAGGAACGTTGCCAGTATCATGATATGCATTTTTGTGAACATCCCAGTCTCAATAATCATATTCACCATGTGTTCCTGCATGTTCACTATCAGAATCCTCTTTCTAATAGAAACACTGAGTTATGTATGAAAAAAGTTGACAAATACGAAAACGAAGGACATTTTCACCATAATTTTAGTTCGTTTTGTAACCACACAATACAGTTTCAGTTAGTTATTGTTTTTAAAAAACTCTCATTTTTATTTTCCAGTTAACAAAAAATGATTTTTCAATTCTAGTTTTGGCTATTCCATTAACTATAATAACCTTGCTTCCACTCTGTGGACACTCACCCTTGTGACGTCTTGGTCCTGCGGTGGACCTGGACCTCCTCCTGCTCCTCCTCTGAGCTGCTGCTGGCCGTGGCCTCCGAGTCCAGAACCTCCTGCAGGTCTCTGAGCAGGGCCCGGCTGCAGCGGCTGAACTCTCTGATCTCTGAGACGGAGGACGAGGCGTCGGACCGCTCCACCCAGGACCCTCCGTCTCTACTCCCCGCTAGCGGAGCCAGTCTAACAGAACCTACAGAGTCCAGGCTGTCCAGGGACACGTCCCCCAGCTGTCCCCAGTGTCTCTGCAGCCCCTCCAGCTGCTGGCTGCAGTGCAGCAGAGCATGCTCCCCCAGCAGGACCTGCAGCCTCCTCTGCAGCCTCTGGCCCCGGATCTGCAGCTCCGCCTGCCTGGAGACCTGATCCAGCACAGAGTCCACCTTCCCTCTGACTAAAGGAGGAGGACAGATCCCTGCTGCTGCTCCCCCTTGTATCAGAGGAGGTGGGGAGCAGCTCTGAGAGAGTAAATCCTGGTGGAGGAACACATCACCACCACCTGGGCCACATTCAGCAGCAGCAGCTCTGCGTCTGTGCAGCTCTGAGGCCTCTTGGCTCTTGTGCTCGGGGACGGGGATGAAAAACATGTCTGGTACACCTGGGAACACACAGGCCACCTGCTGGGAATGTCTCCGGGCTTTATTAAAGGAGAGGAGGCCGAGGAGGGCCGACGTCTGGGGGAGAGGGGAGACCACGGGGTTTGCGGGGACGTCCAGGGGGCTCAGAGGGACCCCAGAGTCCAGGGACGGGAAGAGGGAGAGGTTGAGCCACATCTTCTGGAGGTCCCCGTCGTCCGTCAGCCTCATGTGAGACTCCAGATCAGGACTCTGCAGGGTCCTCAGGTCTACGTCCACTCTGACGGGAGGAGAGGACAGGTGGGCCCCGTGGACATCTTTCAGGATCTTGGTGAGGGCCGGGGCCATGAAGGCAACACACTCAGAGGCTTAAATCACTGGACAGGAAGAAAAAAACATGTTAGCTCCTTTAAATCAGGACTAAAAATTGTTTACTGCAGCATATCTTAACTTTAACACTTATCTGCTCTACTCTACTGCCCTTACTTTATAACTACGCAATGTTTGACTTTTTATTATTTTATCTTTTTTCTTATCCTGCTGTATCTTATTTGTATTTTTTTTCCATTTCCCTGTTTTAATTGACTGTTTTTACTGTTTTCAATTGTGTCTTGCTGTTTTAATGTTTATAGATAGATAGATAGATAGATAGATAGACTTTATTTATCCCAAGCTGGGAAATTACAGTGTAGCAGCAGCATTACACACAGAGACAATGACAACACAATTAAATAAAAAGAACAACCTAGGCATACTTCAAGCAATAAAATATAAAAAACAATAAAAAATACAATAAAAGATAAAGTGTCTAAAGAAGGAGTATGTATTAAGGAGTAGAATAGAATTCCAGTGCAGAATAAATATGAATATACAGTATAAAAATGTTGGTGCTATGAAACAAATAAGGTGCAATGAACAATTATGCAATTATGTAAAGCACTTTGAATTACCTTGTGTTGAATTGTGCTATTCAAATAAACTTAACTTGCCTAGCAGCTAATTTACCCATAGTGATGTGTAAATAAATACAAGGATCATAAAGAATATTAAATACTGAGACCATAAAACTAAACGGTGGTGTGAAAACATTGATAAAGTGACTAGTGACACAGTCCATAGAGACTTTTAAAAAAGGACTAAAAACATTCCTTTTTAGCAAAACCTTTGGTTCCTCCCATCTAGATGGTTTTCAGGTTTTTATGTATTTTTTCTGTTTTTAGCTGTTTTTCTTTTTTTTAATCCTTTTTATAATTAGAATGTTATGCTTTTAACCTGTAGCACTTTGAGATTTCCTGTAATGTAAAGTGCAGTGGCGGTTCTACACAGGGGCCTCCAGGGGCCACTGCCCCTGTGAAGAAGCCCTTGGCCCCTGCTGTGGCCCCTGTGTCAAATTAATAATAAAGTGATGAAAAACGACGAACGACAGAACAATTCTCACTTATTTTTTGTTCAAACAATACCTCATTGTAGACAAAAGGAACCCAGAATGTGTACATTGTTTCATAGTTTAATTGTTCAATAAAAGCTTGTATATATAAATAAGATCATTATTACTGTCCTGCACTTCCAAAATATAAAAAAAGTAATTGTGCACAAAAATGAGAAAATGTCATTGTTGTACAAAAATAATTGGTATTGCTGGTAAGTCTCATTGTTTCAATGTATTTGTATCTTCCAAATATACTTAAATGAGATGTTTAAATAAGCTAAAATAAAGGTTTTGAATGCTTAAATATCATCTTTGCCGTTTTTTAATGTGCCCCTCTGATTAAACACTGGCCCCTGCTTGGCCCCCTCAGGAACACTGGTCTAGAACCGCCACTGGTAAAGTGCATAACAAATAAAATGTATTATTATTATTATTATTATTATTATTATTATTATTATTATTAGTGATAACCACCAGAGACACACTGAAATGTTTCACGGAATAAACACTGGAATAAATAAATAAATAAATACACACAACACAGCTAAAACAAACCGTGCATTAACCTCCACTATGTAACGTTGACGCATTTTATTTTGTTATAAATATTTATAAATATATTTTATTTTGTTAAAATTTTATTTTGTTAACTGGTCCTAGTTCACTAACGGTCCTCTGCTGCCTGTTAACCCTTTATTATCACACATACTTTAATCATGATACACACTGTTGGGAATATAAATAATCCCTTATTTAGCTCCTGATGGACAGTTTGTTCCAGTTAACAGAGTTTAAATCAGTTTTAAAAGTCTT
This sequence comes from Centropristis striata, assembly GCF_030273125.1. NCBI lineage: Eukaryota > Metazoa > Chordata > Actinopteri > Perciformes > Serranidae > Centropristis > Centropristis striata. The sequence goes on along the minus strand of NC_081526.1, from coordinate 3,421,455 downwards.
ATATTTATCCTAACTAACTAGTTTTAACGATCTTAATCAAAAAATCAAAGTTTAACAGCTATTAAAGAACTGGATGGATGTCAGTGATGTAAAATAACTATTAAACGAGTAAAAAAAACAACAATAAACGTTAGAATAAAGGTAAATTGTGAGTTTTCTACCGTTAAAATGCTGGATTCTTGTTAAAAAACGTTAAACTTTAATCGACATGACAATCACAATCACATCAACTGATAAATACAAGAACTAAACTAGTTAACGGTCGTTTCCGTTACCGTTAAAGCGTTCTATAACCGTTAAAATGACTCACCTGAACAGGTAGAAACCGTTGATTCACCGTTTATTAGTCAGATAAACGGATCAATATGACGCGAATTAGTTCATATTTTTCCTCCTTTTTGTAATCTAACTGATTAATATTGTTATTAAACGGCGACATTAATAATCCCAGTAGCGACAGATCTCCTCTTCTCCTAACTGACACCTCCTTCTCCTTCTCCTCCTTCTTCTTCTTCTTCTTCTTCTCCTTCTTCTTCTTCTTCTCCTTCTTCACCAACTGCCGAGAGGAGGAACGGAGCTGGAAAAAGGGGGCGGGGCTCTGGACCGCTCTCATGATGCCTTCACAGACCTCTTTGGAAGCTCGGATTTAGGAGGACGCAGAATGGAAAATTACACTTCCCGTTATTAATGTGAATTCTGTTTGTTTTTAGTGATCCGGATCATTTATCTCAGATCACCAAGAAGAGTTTCTCACTTTCTGTTCCAAATGGCTCTTCCTTTTAACACTTATAGCTTTTATAATTCAGCCAAATTTAGCGATGTTTTGACTTGTGATTTGTATTTGAACACATATATCACTTAAAGTTCAATAGCTTAAAAACCTGAGCATAGAAATTAAAAAGGACAGATATTGACATTTTAATTTTTTTTATTTAAACACACACACCTAACAAAACAAGTGGAAAAAAATATAAGTTAAATACAGCAATCAAGTAAATGTACTTTGTTAATGCCGACTACTGACATGTGGACAAACAAAACAGAATGTTTTTGGTATAGAGTAAAAATAATAATACGTAAACAGAATAAAAATAAATATAATACAATGTGCAAAACAGCAGCATCCAACAGTTTTATGTGTCTCTATGAACTAACCACCATCATCTATCTAACTGGAACTTTTATTAGTTTTTTTCAGGGCAGATTGGCGTTAAGGAAGACCAATTACATATATTACATTATATTATATTAAATTGAATCTATCTACAGTATATGCAACATAAACACATAATACACAGGAAAACCACTTCCACGGGAAAAAGGAACATCACAATAATGCCTCAATAAAAATATAGTGATGTCATATATTTAGATGTTTCTTAGTAAAGAGAACAGTAAGGAGACCCAGTTAAAATTTATCAATAAATACATAATAAATTATTGATGATTAATGTATGATTAACTAAATTAAAGTTGATAGAGCTGATAAATATAATTATTCAATTCAACACATAATTAAATAGGACATACATGTATATCATGAATTAATTTCTAAATGTTCCTTTCCTTTATTCCTCCTTATATCTATTTTACTGTAAAATAGTCAACTTTTCATGTGATAAAAACAGGAACCCTGTTCCAGCTTTGTGAGGAGCATTTAGTGGCGTCTTCTCTTCTTTTTGTTGTTGTTGTTGTTTTCAACACAAACCACTGAGTCACACACTAGAGCAGCTGGAGCCAAAAGCTGCTTCTCCTCCATTTAGTCAGTTTTTACTAAGAGATGATGGAAAAACTGCTAAAAGAATCTAGTTGTAGTCTGTAAATAGATTGACAGTCTGTCTAAAACCTCAGTGTGAGACTAGAAACTCTAAACTCTTGTCTTTAGATGTGAGCTGATAGTTTTCCAGGAGTCTTTTCTGAATCTTTTCAAAGTCTTCTGATGTATAGGGAGCATTAGTCAGACAAAGTCTCTCATATCTTGAATAATGTGTGTTTAACCTCCTGCTTCAGACTGTTGGACTTACAGGTATACAGTCAACACTCATCAAATGTCATGTTCAAAACAGAATATTTGCATAGTTGAAGAACGATACTCATTGTTTGCAGATGGATTAGATGTAGAAGAATGAACTGCATATTAAAACATTAATTTTAATGAAATATTTTCAAATTTTAGTCATATTTGTCACTGGGAAGACAAAAATTGAGCGTCACGTCAACCACCCAGATACAAAAGCAAATCTACTTTAAAAGTTTGACCTTTAAAACATGAAAGCAGTTATTGTCTCCAAGCCAGTCTCATCCTCCTGGTTCAGACTGTTGGACTTACAGGTATACAGTCAACACTCTATTTTTCTTCAATGCAATTATCATTTTTCACATCATGATTGTTAGCAATTCTACTGTTCTGTGACAGCAAAATTAGCAAAAACAGAAGCTTAAAGAGGAAATCCAGCAATTTAGAGTTAAACTTTAAAGTCTGGGAGTCACAGGAGACAGATAACATGAATACATAATGATCAGAAACTGATATTCTGACTGGAAATCTCTGTGTGTCATTGGCTGGCCAGTTAAAACACGTTAAAAAAATGTAAAACAGTTTTTCTCAGTTTTACTCTTTGCTAGTTTCTGCAGTTAGACTCTGTAGGGCAGTATACTTTCACAGTGTTTTGACAGGAGATAACCATGCAGGATTTCTAGTTATAAATTGTGCAGATAAAAAAGCAAATCTACTTTAAAAGTTTGACCTTTAAAAACATGAAAGCAGTTATTGTCTCCAAGCTCCTGCAATAATAATCTGAAGCTTCAGGGGCAGTTTGCATCCGTGCAGATTCACAAGTGTGTTAAGTTCATCTCACCAGTGTCCGGTTCTCCTGGTTCTGACTGTTCTACTAGGTGTTTTGTTCTACTTTAGAGGTTCTGCAGCAGTGAGCGGCTCTCCTCCAGACGTCTGCAGCTCTCTGTCTGAACACAGCCTGACCTGCTCCCAGGTTGAAGCTAGTTCCCAACATGTACAGGTTGAAAAACGTGAAATAGATCGATGTTTCAATGGCCGTGTTCTCACCAAAATACATGACGACAGTCCACAGAGCGCAGAAGGAGTAGAGGAGTCCCTGCAGGACGCCGGTGCCAGCCACCCTGACCTGACTCCTGAGACGAGGACAGGACAGACACTGTCCCTTTGCCACCATACGACGCATGTGTCTGCACAGGTAGACTGTAGTGGAACCGCTGGACATCACCATGACAACCAGACAGAGCAGGAAGTGGGCCTTCAGGACGATTTGCACACCAAAATACACATGATTTCTGGGGGTCGCCAAATCATTTTGGAAGTCAGCTCTGTCTCCACTGTGTTAAAGCGTTCATGTGTTAATGTGTTTTAGTTTTTTTGGTCATTTTGTGTGTCTTTTTTTGTCATTTTGTGTCTTTTTTTTGTCATTTTGTGTCTTTTTTTTGTCATTTTGTGTCTTTTTTTGGTCGTTTTGTATCTCTTTTGGGTCATGTTGTGTCTTTTTGTTATTATTTTGTGGTCAATTTGTGCCTTTTTTGGTCATTTTGTGTCTTTTTTGGTCATTTTGTGTCTTTTTTTGGTCATTTTGTGTCTTTTTTGGTCATTTTGTGTCTTTTTTTGGTCATTTTGTTTCTTTTTTGGGTGATCTGTGAGATTGTGTTCAGTGAGCGAGGGTTGCGGACAACATGCATGTTAAATTGGGGGGTCGCGACTCAAAAAGGTTGAGAACTACTGCAATAAGGTATAATACCAGGGCATCCCCAACCTGCAATAATCTTCTGAAGCTTTAGGGGCAGTTTGTATCCGTGCAGATTCACAAATGTCTTAAGTTCATCTCACCAGTGTCCGGTTCTCCTGGTTCTGACTGTTCTACTTGAGGTGTTCTGCAGCAGTGAGCGGCTCTCCTCCAGACGTCTGCAGCTCTCTGTCTGAACACAGCCTGACCTGCTCCCAGGTTGAAGCTAGTTCCCAACATGTACAGGTTGATGACCGTGAAATGTTCAAATACACTCATATGAGTCCCATATCCAAAATAATAGAGGACGAAACACAGAGCGCAGACGGAGTAGAGGAGTCCCTGCAGGACGCCGGTGCCAGCCACCCTGACCTGACTCCTGAGACGAGGACAGGACAGACTCTGTCCCTTTGCCACCATACGACGCATGTGTCTGCACAGGTAGACTGTAGTGGAACCACTGGACATCACCATGACAACCAGACAGAGCAGGAAGTGGGCCTTCAGGACGATTTGCACACCGAAATACACATATTGCAGCCTTAAGAACAATGTAGAAGTGAAAGAAACGTCACGATCCGTGGTGGAATTGTTGCCGATTTCAAATCCAGAAAAAGAAATGTGTCTCAGATATGTGAGAGTAAAATCAAACAGAGTGTGAATCCTCTCGACGAGCCAGATGCAGTAGATGATGGGTTTGATGTTCTTCTTCACCCAGATGAAGAGAGATCTGTGTGCAGGGACGATCTGTGTGCAGTAGAAGAAGTTGAGCCACACAGACGAGGTCAAACTGGTGGACAAGCTGCACAGAACCACAACTTGTGCGCTTCGAGTTAGCTTGATGTTGTCGGTGCGTGCAGAAAACATCATGACGGACGTGGACAGCAGGTAAGGGATGGTGCAGCAGATGAGGGTGAAGAGGAGAAGCTGGAGAGGCTGTTTGATCTTCTCTCGGAGCAGGCAGAACATGTAGAAGGTGTTAGCCAGCATGTCCACAGCAACCAGAGGCCCGTTGATCAGGAAGAAGGTCTGAAAGTTCATCTTCAGTCTGTCTGCTGCTTGTTTCACAGTCTTCTTCTCTCTAGTGAGATAAAGAATAACGCCAGGGACACTCTCCAATCTGTACAATGTATCAAATCTGATGTATTTGCATAAAAATGCAAATCAGATTATGGAAATAAAGCATATTACTGTGAAATTAGCCCTGAAACGGTGATTTACATTGTGAGGTTGGAGGCTCCTGAAGCCTTTTCATCAGTCGTTTATTATTTAAACAAATTATTTCCTTTTCACAAAGTGTTTTTTCAGCCTATAATATTCGTATAAGTATAAGTACCAGGCTATATAGCCTATCTATCTATCTATCTATCTATCTATCCATCTGACACAAAATGACCAAAAAAAGATAAAAAATGACCAAAAAAACACTAAATTACAAAAAAGACACAAAATGACAAAAAAAGAAACAAAATGCGAAGACAAAATAACAAAAAAAGACACAACAAAAGACACAAAATGACCAAAATCTATCTATCTATCTATCTATCTATCTATCTATCTATCTATCTATCTATCTATCTATCTATCTATCTATCTATCTATCTATCTATCTATCTATCCATCTATCTATCTATTATTGTTTTACTATTTATTCTGTTTGTTTTGAGATATGTCTATGGTGAAACAAAGAAGAATTTCCACTCAGTGGATAATAAAGTTTTTGTATTCATATCTATCTATCTATCTATTCATTTATTTATTTATTTATATACACTTGCATATAAAGTTGGAATACTTTTTTTTTACATCTTTCCATCAAATTATTGTGACAATGTGATTTAATCTTGACAGATAAAATGTATAATATCTTCTCAAAACTTTATTAATCAATTTCTTCCAAACATTTCACAATGAAAATTAAACCACAATTAACAGAGGGTTGTGTCGGAAAACAAAATGATTCCAACTTTATATGTGTGAGTGTGTGAAGAAATTTTTTTTTTCTGGCATAAAGAAATAGTATACTCTATGTTTTTATTCCATAGTGATCAGTTTTTGCAACATGGTTAGTTTGGTTTATGTCTACAAAGTGTGTTTTCCAAGTATGAGGCTAAATTAGCTACATATAAAGTTCACATCACATGAAGTAAAAGGGCCAACATCATGCAAATTATCAAAAATGTTTGGCTTAGTGTGGCTGGTTTTAGCACAACGCTACCGTATGAAAAGAATATTGTAAAAACGCATCATTAAGAAGAGGTTTTAGTTTTAGGATTATCAAGTATGCAGTAACACACAAAAACATTTAAGCTACAAAGAATGAGGGCAAGAAATATGGATCAAGAATTTAATAAATGCTTAGAGTCATCTTTGTGACATGCATCATAATGCAATATTTCTAAATCATGAATCAGGATGGCAAATTCTAAATCAATGCATAAGAAACACATACATATATATATAAATAGGTAAACAGTCAACTCTATTCTTCTTCAATGCAATTATCATTTTTCACATCATGATTGTTAACAATTCTACTGTTCTGAGAAAGCAAAATTGGCAAAAACAGAAGCTTAAAGAGGAAATCCAGCAATTTAGTATCAAACTTTAAAGTCTGGGAGTCACAGGAGACAGATAACATGAATTAATAATGATCAGAAACAGATATTCTGACTGGAAATCTCTGCGTGTTAAGATGAAGTTATTGTCGCAAAGCTCCTGCAATAATAATCTGAAGCTTCAGGGGCAGTTTGTATCCGTGCAGATTCACAAGTGTGTTAGATTCAGCTCACCAGTGTCCGGTTCTCCTGGTTCTGACTGTTCTACTTGAGGTGTCATTTTGGCCAAATCATTGTGGAAGTCAGCTCTGTCTCCACTGTGTTAAAGCGTTCATGTGTTCATGTGTTTTAGTCTTTTTGGTCATTTTGTGTGTCTTTTTTTGTCATTTTGTGTCTTTTTTTGTCATTTTGTGTCTTTTTTTTGTCATTTTGTGTCTTTTTTTGGTCATTTTATGTCTTTTTTTGGTCGTTTTGTATCTCTTTTGGGTCATGTTGTGTCTTTTTGTTATTATTTTGTGGTCAATTTGTGCCTTTTTTGGTCATTTTGTGTCTTTTTTTGGTCATTTTGTGTCTTTTTTTGGTCATTTTGTTTCTTTTTTTGGTCATTTTCTTTCTTTTTTGGGTGATCTGTGAGATTGTGTTCAGTGAGTGAGGGTCACGGACAACATGCATGTTAAATTGGGGGGTCGCGACTCAAAAAGGTTGAGAACTACTGCAATAAGGTATAATACCAGGGCATCCCCAACCTGCAATAATCTTCTGAAGCTTCAGGGGCAGTTTGCATCCGTGCAGATTCACAAGTGTCTCAAGTTCATCTCACCAGTGTCCGGTTCTCCTGGTTCTGACTGTTCTACTTGAGGGGTTCTGCAGCAGTGAGCGGCTCTCTGCCAGACGTCTGCAGCTCTCTGTCTGAACACAGCCTGACCTGCTCCCAGGTTGAAGCTAGTTCCCAACATGTACAGGTTGAAAAACGTGAAATAGATCGACGTTTCAATGGCCGTGTTCTCACCAAAATACATGACGACAGTCCACAGAGCGCAGAAGGAGTAGAGGAGTCCCTGCAGGACGCCGGTGCCAGCCACCCTGACCTGACTCCTGAGACGAGGACAGGACAGACACTGTCCCTTTGCCACCATACGACGCATGTGTCTGCACAGGTAGACTGTAGTGGAACCGCTGGACATCACCATGACAACCAGACAGAGCAGGAAGTGGGCCTCCAGGACGAAAACCACAATTTTACCCAGAATCGGCAGCTCAAATGAACGTGGAAACATATCGTTATTATGCATAGTGACATTGTAACCGAGGTTAGCTGAAATAAAATCGTTTGCAAGTAAGACACCGGCAAAAAACAGAGTGTGGATCCTCTCGACGAGCCAGATGTAGTAGATGATGGGTTTGATGTTCTTCTTCACCCAGATGAAGAGAGATCTGTGTGCAGGGACGATCTTTGTGCAGTAGAAGAAGTTGAGCCAAACAGACGAGGTCAAACTGGTGGAAAAACTGCAGAGAGCCACAACTTGTGCCACGATCCGGCCGTACGAGTGGCCCTCGTAGATAACATGAAAGAAGAGCACGGTACCTGAGAGCAGGTAGGTGACCGTGCAGGACACCAGAGAGTCCAGCAGGAGCTTCAGAGGCTGCTTGATCACGTCTCCGTGTGGTGGACGGATCAGGCAGAAGATGAAAAATGCATTCGCCACAATGTTGATAAACATAGTAGGTAAGTTGATCGTGCCAAAGGTTAATAAATCCATTCTGATTCTGGTCTTCTTCCCTTGCAGCTCTCTCACACACAAACTGTGACACACTGCCAGTCATGTAGCAAAGCTGACGTTTTTACATGACATGCAAATTAGAACATGCAAATCAAATCGATGTGAATTCATGTAGAAATGAGTACACACTCAACATTCTTTTTCTTCAATGCAATTATCATTTTTAACATCATATACTGCAAAAAAAAAAGGTGTTTAGTCTAAAAACCAGATAAAAACTAAAAAAAAACTAAAAAAAAATGTTTTACCACCATGTTAATCTATGAGCCAACCAACCAGTGCTTCAGCCATTTTTGAATGGAACCATTATAATTAAAGATGTCATCATTGGATGATATTGCACAAAGGTAACAGTAGTAGCAAAGTTGGGGATTGCATTGATTACCTGCAAGTGTGTTTTTTTGTATTTTTTGGTGTGTTTTTTGTGTTTTTATGTGTGTTTTTTGTATTTGTTTGTGTTTTTTGTGTGTTTTTGTGTTTTTGTCCAATCTTTTTGTTTATTGTTTTCTATTCTTTTATACAGATATTTCTTTTTATTAATAAACCCCAGCATAGAGCAACTAGTACTAAAATCAACACTGCAAAAAAGGTGTGTCTAAAAAAAAAGATAAAAATCATAGTTAAAGACAGATAAAAGATGGAGATAAAAACACAAAATCTGAGGGAAAACAAGAAATAAATTGGTTTGGAACCTAAACGATTCCTCGATCTAAGGTGCAAAACTTTACTAAATAAGTGGGTGGTTTTTATTCTTCAGGTTGGAAAGAAGATGGAGAAGTCAAGTGAGAAGTATTTTAAAAAAGAGCATGCCGTCACTGCAATAAAGGTGTTTAGTCTAAAAACCAGATCAAACAGTAAATCTGAGGGAAATGATCTTGCTGCATGGACAGATAATTTACCTTGACAAGATTTCTTAAATTAAGATTATTAAATCTAGAAATAAGCATGTTGAACTCTTAAAATAAGGAAATAACTCTTAAAACCAGATAAATTAAAGCTGCCAGCAGCGATGAACTGGCCCGAGCAGAGTGACCTGATGATTATTTGGTTCTTACCAAGATAAAAAAAACTTTAGATTTAGAAGTGTTAGATAATTTATCTTATTTTAAGAGAGTTTAACAACTCTATTCAAAGATATGTGTATTTTAGACCTTATATTGTAAAAATGATGTAATATTTTAGTCTCACTTTACTAAATCATTATCTAGATAATAATTTCCCTATCAAATAAATGTATAATGTATAATAATCTTGTCGTCACTTTTCAACACAATTAAGAAATACAAGGCTACACTGCTTTTGTTTTATGTTTAAATGCATATATATATATATATATATATATATATATATATATATATATATATATATATATATATATATATGCAGTAATTGCACTTACCACAGTCTGCTTTGGATATATATATGTATACACACACACACACACACACACACACACACACACCTTTCTGTATGTATAATGTGTGTATTGCCTATTTTTCTTTTCTGCTGTTTTTACTATAATGTTCCCATGTTTTGTCACTGTCATCTTAATCTGTAACTGTCGACCAATCTTGGCCAGGTCTCCCTCAAAAGGACTTCCTACTAAAATAAAGGTAAAATTAAAAAATTAAAAAATCATAATTTCTCTGAAATAAAGCAAAATTAAAATCTAAAATTTTGTCACAAGATAAAACAGACATCAAGGAGTTCATTTGGTTCATTTATTTGAAGCTTTTTGCAGCTTGACTACCCAAATAGAGTTTAATGTCGAGTACAACTAAAGGTACATTTGCTTGGATAAATATAATGATAACAACAAAAATAGCTCATAAGAGTTTATTTTAGAGCCTATATCTAGACATTTAACTTGGTTTTATTGATAATGATTTTGGTTATTATCAAGAATGTTTTCATGACTGTAGATGTAAAAATTATTTAAAAAAATACACTTAATGACCAAAAGACACAAAATGACAAAAAATTGATGTAAAAATGACTTAAAAAGACACAAAATTACTAAAAAAGATGTAAAAAGTACTAAAAATGACACAAAATTATTGGATTAGACGCAAATTGACCAAAATAGATGTACAAATGACCAAAAAGACACAAAATGTATGTAAAAATGACCAAAAAACCACACAAAATGACAAAAAAATTGATGTAAAAATGACTTAAAAAGACACAAAATTACTAAAAAAAGATGTAAAAAGTACTAAAAAATGGCACAAAATTATTGGATTAGATGCAAATCGACCAAAATAGATGTACAAATGACCAAAAAGACACAAAATGTATGTAAAAATGACCAAAAAAACACACAAAATGACAAAAAATTGATGTAAAAATGACTTAAAAAGACACAAAATTACTAAAAAAAGATGTAAAAATTACTAAAAATGACACAAAATTATTGGATTAGACGCAAATTGACCAAAATAGATGTACAAATGACCAAAAAGACACAAAATGTATGTAAAAATGACCAAAAAAACACACAAAATGACAAAAAATTGATGTAAAAATTACTTAAAAAGACACAAAATTACTAAAAAAGATGTAAAAATTACTAAAAATGACACAAAATTATTGGATTAGACGCAAATTGACCAAAATAGATGTACAAATGACCAAAAAGACACAAAATGTATGTAAAAATGACCAAAAAAACACACAAAATGACAAAAAATTGATGTAAAAATGACTTAAAAAGACACAAAATTACTAAAAAAGATGTAAAAAGTACTAAAAATGACATAAAATTATTGGATTAGACGCCAATTGACCAAAATAGATGTACAAATGACCAAAAAGACACAAAATGTATGTAAAAATGACCAAAAAAACACACAAAATGACAAAAAAATTGATGTAAAAATGACTTAAAAAGACACAAAATTACTAAAAAAAGATGTAAAAAGTACTAAAAATGACACAAAATTATTGGATTAGATGCAAATTGACCAAAATAGATGTACAAATGACCAAAAAGACCCAAAATGTATGTAAAAATGACCAAAAAAACACACAAAATGACAAAAAATGGATGTAAAAATGACTTAAAAAGACACAAAATTACTAAAAAAGATGTAAAAATTACTAAAAATGACACAAAATTATTGGATTAGACGCAAATTGACCAAAATAGATGTACAAATGACCAAAAAGACACAAAATGTATGTAAAAATTACCAAAAAACCCACAAAATGACAAAAACGATGTAAAAATGACTTCAAAAAAGACACAATAAGACCAAAAATTGATGTAAAAATGACAAAAAAAGACACAAAATGACAAAAAAAGATGTAAAAATGACTAAAAAATGACACAAAAATATTGGATTCGAAACAAATTGACCAAAATAGATACAATCTATATTGTTTTTGTAGTTTGAATGTATGTTTAGTAGCATGTATTAATTTATTTAAAAACGTAGCTCCATAAACATAAAAATAAGACATTCCTTGGTCACCTTGTGAATCCACTGTAAGAGCTAACAAACATTAGCATTAGCACTTGAGCTAACAAGCACTTTTACTGTAGTTAAGACAACAAATATAGCCACTTATATATGACAGAAGAATAAGAAACTATTTAAAAAATAATGACCAATAATGACGTAGAAAATACACTTAATGACCAAAAGACACAAAAAAACAAAAAATGGATGTAAAAATGACTAAAAAATGACACAAAATAATTGGATTAGATGCAAATTGACCAAAATAGATGTACAAATGACCAAAAAGACACAAAATGTATGTAAAAATGACCAAAAAAGGAGTTCATTTTTTAGTCATAACTGAATTTGAACCAATAAGTTTCTGCAGTTAGACTCTGTAGGACAGAGCTGTCGGCTGCTTTTTTCCCACATCATCTGTTACACCACACATCGTTCTGAGCGCCCTAAAGGCCTGGTTGGCCTTCTGTCTGAAGACGGTCTGGCCCACGCCCAGGTTCACCGTGGTGACCATCAGGAACAGGGAGGTGACTGTGGAGGAGATCCAGCCACTGAGGATAAAGTGTAAGAACCCCATGAGGGAGATGCTGTCTAATAAATAAAAAGTAACGTAGATTAAATAGAGCACTCCTTGGACGATCCCAGAGACGGTGACTCTGATCTGACTCTGGATCCTGGGGGTGGAGGAGAAGCCTCCACCCTGCGCTACACTCTTTATGTGTCTGTGCAGGTAGTGGGCCGTTGAGAAGCTGGAAACCATCATCACAAAGAGACCAAACAGGATGTGAACTCTGCTGATGGCGATAAAAACTCCCTCTGTGTTAAACAGTCCATCATTCCAATAGTCCGTCCATGTGCCGTTGGCATAAATGGAGTAATTGTTTATTCCACTTGCAGTAGAAATGGCACTGCACAGCAAAAAAAATGCCGAGTCAAAAAGCAAAACCGTCCACGTGACGGACTTGATGTTCCTCTTCAGCCAGACCAGGAGAGCTCTCTGTGCAGGGACGATGTGGAGGAAGTAGTAGAAGTTGAGCCAGACAGAACTGGTCATGCTGCTGAGCACAAAGTACTGCACGACCCCCCACGACACAATATTCACGTTATAATTAGCCACGTCCTTGAACAGCCAGCACAGTAAAACCAATGTGACACAATAAGCAACAGAGAACCAGACCAGAGATCCCAGAATCAGCTTCAACGGCTGCTTGAGTCTTTCTGTGTCGGAGATCAAACAACATGCGTAGAAGATGTTTGCAGCGAAGATGAAGCAGAGGAGAGGAGCGTTGACTGATAAGAAAGCCTGCTCGCTCAAGTTAATCACACTAAATTCCATCGCTGGTTTAGAAAAGTCAAAAAATCAAAAAGGAGTTGTGCCTTTGGATGTGTCCAGGTCGGAGGAGTTTTAGCTGTATGAGAGCTTTTAGAAAACTGGGACGCGACATAAATCGACCAGAACCTTCACATTATGTAAACGACTGTAGCCACATAGGAAGAGAAACACCCAGCCTTAAAGTAGATGTGTGGAAAACATCATTTGGTTCATTTATTTGAAGCTTTTTGCAGCTTGACTACCCAAATAGAGTGGCTGTACATCAGCCTGCAGGAAACCAACTTCAGTGGACCAGAGGACATGTAAAAAAACAGCCAGTTGATTTGTCTTTGTGCAAATTTAGGGTGCTTTACTTTATTTTTTTTATTTTTTTTCATGCCATCGCACCTGCAAAAGCTGGAGCTGGAGGCTTTATGTAGTTGGTGGTCCATCTACAGTCATGGAAAATTTATTTGACTATTGATTTCTTGAATTTCTTGTTCATTTTAATGCCTGGTACAACTAAAGGTACATTTGTTTGGATAAATATAATGATAACAACAAAAATAGCTCATAAGAGTTTGTTTTAGAGCCTTTATCTAGACATTTAACATGGTTTTATTGATAATGATTTTGGTTATTATCAAGAATGTTTTCATGACTGTAGATGTGAAAAATATTTTAAAAAAGACACTTAATGACCAAAAGACACAAAATGACAAAAAATGTATGTAAAAATGACTAAAAAAGACACAAAATGACTAAAAAAGATGTAAAAAAAATTACTAAAAAATTACAAAAAAATTATTGGATAAGACGCAAATTGACCAAAATAGATGTATAAATGACCAAAAAGACACAAAATGTATGTAAAAATGACCAAAAAACACACAAAATGACAAAAACAATGTAAAATGACTAAAAAAAAGACACAATATGACCATAAATTGATGTAAAATGACTAAAAAAGACACAAAATGACAAAAAAAGATGTACAAATGACTAAAAAAAGACACAATATGACCATAAATTGATGTAAAAATGACTTAAAAAGACACAAAATGACTAAAAAAGATGTAAAAATGACTAAAAAATTACACAAAATTATTGGATTAGACGCAAATTGACCAAAATAGATGTACAAATGACCAAAAAGACACAAAATGTATGTAAAAATGACCAAAAAACACACAAAATGACAAAAACAATGTAAAATGACTAAAAAAAAGACACGATATGACCATAAATTGATGTAAAATGACTAAAAAAGACACAAAATGACAAAAAAAGATGTACAAATGACTAAAAAAATGACACAAAAATATTGGTTTCGAAACAAATTGACCAAAATAGATACAATCTATATTGTTTTTGTGGTTTGAATGTATGTTTAGTAGCATGTATTAATTTATTTAAAATCGTAGCTCCATAAACATAAAAATAAGACAGGCAATAACAAACATTAGCATTAGCACTTGAGCTAACAAGCACTTTTACTACAGTTAAGACAACAAATATAGCCACTAATACATATGACAGAAGAATAAGAAATTATTTAAAAAATAATGACCAATAATGATGTAGAAAAGACACAACATGACCAAAAAAAGACAAAAAAATTACAAAAAAGAGACAAAATGACTGAAAAAACACTAAATTACAAAAAAAAGGACAAAAAAATGACCAAAAAAATATACAGAATTACCAAAAACCGCACTGCTTTTATTTTGAAGGCGATTTACGTATATCTGAGTTACTCGAGTTACCATGGTAACAGTGTCAAAAACACGTATTGCTTTTTGCATAAAGTTAATAAATTACTGGTTTCCTGCATAACATACATGTTCTATATTGTTTTTGTGGTTTGAATGTATGTTAAGTAGCATTTATTAATTTATTTAAAATCGTAGCTCCTTGAAAATAAAAATAAGACATTCTTTGGTCACCTTGTGAATCGTTGAAACCGTTCCACCTGTTACTTCCTGTCACTACCTTTCAAAATTAAAGCACCCGTTTCACACTGGACGGCACCTTTTCAAAATAAAAGCATCACAACATTGTAAAACACCTAGAAAATGTACAAACATGAAAAACAAGCTAAATAATATAAAAACACCAATAGGAACCTTGCTAAATGTCATTTACAGTTGTGTTTAAAATAAATGGAAAAGTGATAAAGTGATTGGAGTATTTACTACTTTTTACTGCTATATTTGATTTACTCCACATTAACAGTATTATTATTACATGTACACTGTAAGATAAATTATGTTTTTGGCTAAAACACTTTTCGAGCCATTTTCCAACACAGTAATTCAGAAAAAGAAAGGGAAACATTAAGTTGGATACTGAATTGGTGACATTAATGTCAGGCAAAAATTGGCAGTTTTTTGGTAGCAAACTAAACTTTCCAAAGTCAAAAATAATCTCACTAAAACTCATTGAACACCTTTGTTGTAGTTATAAAATAGTATTGATCATAACAATAAAAAGTGCATTTGAATTGTTGTCATGTTCTCGTTGCTCTGTTATGAGAGAATATTTAAATGTGCAATCTATTTAAATATTTAAGATTTTAAACGGCATAAATACAAACTGTTGAATAATACAAATTGTGTTGATTACGAAACAAATTACAATTTTCAAGGGTTTTTACAATCTCAAAGTAATTTTCATCAGAATGGACTCGGGGAGAAAAAACTGCTGTGCAAATTTTTTTATTTTATTTAAATAAGCACGTCTGACTAAAACGCCAGAACAACAAATCATCATCATCATATAAACAACAGAAAGAAAACAGTCACATAAAAATAATAATAATAATAATACTCCATGTCAGAAACAGCAAAAATAATTATGATACATCTTTACATTCAAACACTCAACGACAGTAAAGATCCCTCTGGTATTTACAGTTATTACTCCTCACACACACACACACACACACACACACACACAGACACAAACACCAATACTTAAAACACAAAAAAATGCTCAATCGCAATTTCTCTCTCACACACACACAAATACACACAGACACACAAACACATAGATGCACACAGACACACACACACAGACGCACACGCACAGAATCACACACACAAACACACGTACACACAGGCGTACAGACACAGATGCACACACACACACACAGACGCACACACACACACACACACACACTGGCACAGACACATGCACACACACACAGGCGCGCACATACACAGAGAACCACACACACACACACACACACACACACACACACACACACACATAGACGCACGCACACAAACACAAAGACGTACACACACACACACACACACACACAGAATCACACACACAAACACACGCACACCCATCCACTCACACAGACACACACACACACACAAAGGCGCGCACACACACACACACACACACACACAAACACACACACACACACACAGACACGCACACACAGACACACACACACACAGAATCAGATCACACAAACACACACACACTCACACAAACACACACACAGGCGTACAGACACAGACAAAGATGCGCACACACACACACGCACAGAATCACACACGCACACGCACACACACACACACACCCCAGGAGTCCAGCCTCTTCAGTCAGTGTATATGGAGATGTCCTTATGCTACGTTCAGGGACATTCAGGGAATAAATAAAAGCTGGAATCAGAATTCAAAGTTGTTCCTCAGTTTCTTTGGGCAGAACTTTTTCATCCATCAGGGTTTGTTATTGTCTTTTCCATCAATCCTTCTTCCTCAGACTAAGAATAAACTGATTATTTTCAAATCACAGCAGTGGCACACATATTCAGATTTCAGCACTTTAAAGACCATATCAGTGTTTTTGCATGTTCTGGTCTATTTGCTCACAGATCACATACAATTTACATTACTGCACTTAAATAAATGTTATTTTCCTACATTCCTGGTGGCCAATAATTCACATTCCTCTCAGTGAACACAGTGAGCATCATATCTGCTTTTCTTTATCATTTTCCATTACTGTGGTGCAGATTTTTCAAGCAAATCTGTCAGATATGAAGGTTTACTGTCGTGGATCAGCCATCAGCACGTTTCTAACGTCTGCATATTGTTTCCCATCATACAGTGAAGTAAATGAGAATCAGCAGCCGCCTGAAGGCACTAAAACTAAACATTAAAGAGTCTTTAACAACACAGCAGCAATGTAACGCATGAGTCGAAGGAAATGAGCTAAAACATGCAAAAACACTGAAACGGCCACACAAGAACACTCTCAGGACACATTTCACTTGCAAAAAAATGTGCACTTTCATCATATGCACACGCACGCACACACACACACACACACTCACACACACACCTGCATTTACATAGTTAGTGTGCAGCCCTGAATGCAGATGGTCCTATGGGTTCACTCACTGTGACAGAAAACCATCATTGTGAGTTTAAAAGATGGTTTCTGTATGTACACTGTAAAAAAAAGGTGTGTCTAAAAACTAGATAAAAACAGTAAATCTGAGGGACCTTGACAAGATTTCTTGAATTAAGATTGTTAAATCTAGAAAAATAAGCATGTTGAACACTTAAAATAAGAAATTATTTAAAATTTAATCACCAATAATGACCTAGAAAAGACACAAAATGACCAAAAAAAGCCACAAAATGACCAAAAAATACACAGAATTACCAAAAAAGACACAAAATTATTTTAAAATAGACACAAAATGAGACACTTAAAATAAGGAATAAGAAAAAGACACAAAATTACTAAAAAGACACAAACTTATTTAAAAAAGACACAAAATGAGACACTTAAAATAAGAAATAAGAAAAAGACACAAAATGACCAAAAAAGGACATAAAATGACCAAAAAAGACACAAAATTATTTTAAAAAGACACAAAATGAGACACTTAGAAATGACACTAAAAATAATAAATTATCTCTTAAAACAAGATAAATTATCTAACACTTCTAAATCTAAAGTTTGTTTTTTTTAATCTTGGTAAGGAACTTTAAATTTCCTATTTTAAGTGTTCAACATGCTTATTTCTAGATTTAATAATCTTAATTTAATAAATCTTGTCAAGGTAAATTATCTGTCCATGCAGCAAGATCATTTCCCTCAGATTTACTGTTTTTATCTGGTTTTAAACACACCTTTCTTGCAGTGTGTGTGTGTGTGTGTGTGTGTGTGTGTGTGTGTGTGTGGGCCAGTTAGAAGTAGTCTCTCCTCCGTGAGTCGTCGCTGATGAACGAGGGGTTCCACTGGGCCGGGTAGATGCAGGAGTGGCGAGACCCCGGTAGACCTGTGAACGGGTACAGGCCGTTCCTCTCCAGGTCTGAGTTACGTAACGCCGGCTGAGGAGAAGGAGCAGAAAGAGAGAACATGTTTATGATGCACTGATACATCAAGGGGAGATAAATGAGGAGATAAATGAGGAGATAAATGAGGAGATAAATGAGGAGATAAATGAGGAGGTGGGGGACATAAAGCTGTGCTGTACGTCTCCTTACAGCACACAGTTGATACGATGAATTTTGGACAAATAATGAAGCAGACAACAACTAAAACATCTCTCTGTCGTTGCATTTATATATATGTTTTTATATTTTATTGTTACTTTTAATCTAAGTGCTTTGCTATCAGTTTAAAGGTCCATTCTGACCTCCTGAGTGTGTAACAGTCAGCTTCAAGCCAGAGACTCCTTGGAAAGTAACAACTTGATACTTTGGGATTTGTCAGAAAAGACACAAAATTACCCAAAAAGAATCAGATTGACCACAAAATGATCAAAAAAAGACACAAAATTACCAAAAAAGATCTAAAATGACCAATAAAGACATAAAATGACCAAAAAAAGACACAAAATTACCAAAAAAAGATGCTAAATTACAAAAAAAAGACACAAAGTTACATAAACAGACACAAAATGACTGAAAAAAGGCACAAAATGACCAAAAAAAGACACAAAATAACCAAAAAAGGCACAAAATTACCAAAAAAAGACACTAAATTACCCAAAAAAAGACACTAAATGACCAGAAAAAGACACAAAATTACAAAAAAAACACAAAATTACCCAAGAAAAAAGACATTAAATTACCAAAAAGACTAAAACACATTAACACATGAACACTTTAACACAGTGGAGACAGAGCTGACTTCCTAAATGATTTTTCGACCCCCAGAAATCATCTCGCGACCCCAATTGGGGCCGGGCCCCCCAGGTTGAGAAGCTTACCGAGTAGTAGATGTCGGTCATCTGCAGCAGGTTCTTGGTGCTGCCGTTCTCCTGCATCTCGATGGTCTCGCGGCCCCACTCGGTGGAGATGCGGTTGTTTTTAGGGAAGTCAGCGTACGGAGACATCTGCAGGTCTCCACTCTTAAAGATGATCTTGTTGATGTCGTTCTTGTCTTTCCTTGGAGAGCAGACATTAAAAAAAAGGTTAAAGAACACATTTATTCACTTCATCAAACCATATAAAATATAAGT
Organism: Centropristis striata; assembly: GCF_030273125.1. Classification (NCBI taxonomy): domain Eukaryota; kingdom Metazoa; phylum Chordata; class Actinopteri; order Perciformes; family Serranidae; genus Centropristis; species Centropristis striata. The sequence goes on along the minus strand of NC_081526.1, from coordinate 3,402,098 downwards.
CCAACTCACATCAAAAGATTAAAATGAACAGGACAGCAGATGGACAGATTTACAGCCTTACTGCAGCTCAAATATTATACTGGTACACTGCAAAAAGGTGTTCAGTCTAAAAACCAGATCAAACAGTAAATCTGAGGGAAATGATCTTAAAACCAGATAAATTAAAGCTGCCAGCAGTGATGAACTGGCCCGAGCAGAGTGACCTGATGATTATTTGGTTCTTACCAAGATAAAAAAAACTTTAGATTTAGAAGTGTTAGATCATTTATCTTGTTTTAAGAGTTAATTTCTTATTTTAAGTGTTCAACATGCTTATTTCTAGATTTAATAATCTTAATTTAATAAATCTTGACAAGGTAAATTATCTGCCCATGCAGCAAGATCATTTCCCTCAGATTTACTGTTTGATCTGGTTTTTAGACTAAATGCCTTTTTTGTAGTGTAGACCACTGAATATTTTGGTCAGAAGGACAAATTCTCTGACATAATGTGCTCAAAAAGGGTGTATTATTTGTTTTAAATAAAATAATTTTATCCTGATTTTAGATTGTATTCTCATGGTGTCCCACTTGGACCTGATCAAGGGCCACTCAGCTTTTCAAGCATCAACATATTTGACCTTGATTTTAATGTAATGAAACATTTTGATTTGGGGGTGAACTGTCCCTTTAACTATTAACTATAACAGCCGTCTTACTTGCAGCAGGTGACGATGAGAGCGATGATGAGGATGAGGAGCAGAGCGCCTCCTGCAGGAGACACCACCACGGCTATCAGCTTGTAAACTGTAATGTCAAAAAACAACATATTTAATAATAATAATAATAACTTTATTTATATAGCACCTTTTAAGACAGCAGTTTACAAAGTGCTTGGACAGAGAGCAGTTCATTATAACGAAAATGATGTTATAAGGCTAAAAACAATTCTTACATTAAAATAAAAACAATAAGAGACAGAGCAGGAACAATCACAAGACATTCTCACAGACACAGAAAATAAAAGGGAAAAGGAGTAAAAAAATAAAAAGTGAAGAAGTAAAGAGGAGTGGTGAGATAGAAAGCAAGTCTATAAAAGTGGGTTTAAAGAAGTGATTTAGAAGAAGTTACTGACTCTAATGCTTAACTTCGAAAAATATAACTAACGGTATATAAAAGATCACCAGAGCAGAGCCCAACAAATATATTGTAATAAAGATGAATCAGCCACTTACAGTTTCCACAGTTGAATCCTCCAAATCCAAACATGCACCTGAAAAGCAAAAAAACACAATCTACTGTGAGAATGTGGACTAAAATAGTTCAGAGTTTTAAAAGTGGATCAATACTGTAAGGAATAAACAAAAGAAGCTGAACTTACGGGACACAGGTTCCATTTTCCAGCTTGTAACCGTCACCACATTCTGAAACAAGACGTTTGGTTCAGAAAAAGTCAAATTAAACAGTTTGGCATAAAGAGTTTAAAAGTCTCATATGTCCTGTCATTAACTGAGAGGGATTACAGGTTAACCCTCTGAAATCTTCGACTATTATGTCCTTTAAAAAATCTGTTAAAAAATCTTCACCATGCCATGTTGGCATCAGGTTTTCTCACCTATATGTCCTGATAATTAATTTTTAACTTTGACTTACTTGATCAAAATGTTGAACCCAAAAGAAACAAAGGAAACATAAAATCTGATCTTGAAAATTATGTTTCACAACACAGAATTTCAAATGTTGCAAATATGAACACAGGTTGCAAATATAACATATAACAGGTAAAATGAGGAAAATATCTACTTCTATATTTTATACTAAATATATTTGACAATATCTCTGGTTTTACTTGGCAGAATATCATCAAAACAATCTGGCATGGAGTTTCAAGACAGAACTTTAGAGGGAAGCTGATGGAAAGACTTGATGTTGCTTCTTTTTTATGTCATGAAGAATTAATGTGCAGGTGCTTTCATGGACTCTAGAGCAGGGGTGTCAAACTCTGGCCCGCGGGCCAAATTTGGCCCACAGTGTAATTTTATTTGGCCCGCGAGGCAATACCAAATTATTATATAATTATTGTACTATAAAAGCTGACCTGCCGGTATTATACGGCGCATTTACCACTAATACTAGATTTATTAAAGTTGAAAAAGTTGAAAAAAAGTTAAAAAGTTTATTTTGATATTTAAATCAGAAGGATGCAAATAGAAAAGAGGCATACGATTTTTATTTATTTTTTATTTAATAAATGAATGACATTGATGTGTTTTTTATTTGAAATTTGATTTTGCATGTCTGCACTATTTAGTTATATATTGTATGTTTATAAGCGTTGCTGGTTCCATATTTAATGTTAAAGCAAAACATGTTTGGTATATATTAAAAGGTTTATTTGTTCAATGTTGGCCCGCGATTTTATTCAAGTTTTACATTTTGGCCCATTGTGTATTTGAGTTTGACACCCCTGATTTAGAGGGTTAATTTCCTATGTAATGTCTACTTCTTAATACGTCTGGTTTAATCAGTTTTAATCAGGTTAATATAAGTTTAAACATGGTGATGGTTGTATTGAGTGATAATAAACAGATTCCCAGGTCTCTACCTAAGCAGGACTGGTCCTCTGGGTTGTGTTTGTAGTATCCGGGCAGACAGTGACAGTTGGCTGAGCCGCTGCTGTCGCTGCAGGAGGAGCGCTCCGTATCACACTGAGTCTTCTGGGCCACACACAGACTCTCCACTGGAACACAGGGGACACAGCCAGTCAACAACAACAACAACAACAACAACAACAACAACAACACAGGAAGCTGCTCAGCACTTGGACAACAATTCGCCTTCAGTTCTGGTTCAAACCACTAAGTAGGAAGATTTCACATCAATCCAAAATATTTTGTAATAAAGAGAATGAAAAATAAGAAGAAGATAAGAAGAAGAAGAAGAAGAAGAAGAAGAAGAAGAAGAAGAAGAAGGAGAAGAAGAAGAAGAAGAAAAAGAAGAAAAAGAAGAAGAAGAAAAAGAAGAAGAAGAAAAAGAGGAAGAATAATTCATATTTTTTTCAAACATTTACAGACATGTTTTACAGGTAATCTTTTACATTTTTCATTTTATTGCTGATACATTATTGGTATTTTTAGATTGAGTTTTATTACTATTTTATTGTTTTATGGTTTTAAGTATTTTATTGTTTTTATTTATTACTATATTTGTGTATGATTTTTATTGTATTTTAATAACTGTACAGCACTTTGACTTTGGTCTGATATTCTCTGTAAATAGAATATACAGTCATGGAAAAAATATTAGACCATTGTTTTCTTCAGTTTCTTGTTCATTTTAATGTCTGGTACAACTAGAGGTTCATTTGATTGGACAAATATAATGATAACAATCATAAGAGTTTAATTATAGAGCTGATATCTAGACATTTAACATGGTTTTCTTGATAATAACCAAAATCATTATCAATAAAACCATGTTAAATGTCTAGATATCAGCTCTTAAATTAAACTCTTATGATTGTTATCATTATATTTGTTACCTTTAGTTGTACCAGACATTAAAATGAATAATAAATTAGAGAAAACAAGGTGTTCTAATCATGTTTTCCATGACTGTAGCAGCTGGATGATGAAGTTTCTGGTTGATGAAACTGTTTATAGATAAATTCTGCCCTCTAGTGGCTGCAAACACACTCACAGCTACTTTTGGTAGCATCTAAAAACTGTATTAAACGTGTTAAAATGATCAGCCTGATGAAGCAGTGTAATAATGAGTGTGTGGTGTTACCGTGGTAGGTGAGGTGGTGGAGCAGCACCACCCTGCAGTGAGCCAGAGACGAGCTGCAGTTACTGAGAGTCATCTGGATGCTGTTGGAGACTTCTGAACTGGTCACGTCGGTGTAGATGGAGAACATGTTGACAGCTGAGATACCAACACCATCATCTCCTCTGTGGGGAAGAGGTCAGAGGTCAGAACAAAGGTTTAATTTACTGAATCACACTGTTTAGTCCTCCAAACACAATTAGTCAGTCCCAAAATCATCGATCCACCAACATAAAGTCCTCCGCTAGAAATCAGAAAAGTTATCCAGTCCTGTTTTTTCCATTTCCAGTTTCATAGACTTGCTTTGATGTAATGCTGTCTATCTCACCACTCCTTTTTACTTCTTCACTTTCTACTTTTTTACTCCTTTTACCTTCTATTTTCTGTGTCTCTTAAGTCACGTCAAGTCAAGTCAGATTTATTTATATAGCGCATTTAAGTGCTTCACATAAAAGTGCAAGAAAGTGCAATAAAATACAGAATTGACAAAATTGACAAAGGTAACAAAGAAAACAAAACAAAACAAAACAAAATTTAATTTAAAATAAATTAAAAGAAGATGGGATATTTTTTAAAAGCACTGTGGGATTACTAGGGTACACTATTCCCTAGCACTTGCCAGAGGAAAAAAAATGTCTTGTGATTATTCCTCCTCTGTCTCTTATTGTTTTTCTTTTAATGTAAGAATTATTTTTATCCTTATGGCATCATTCTCCTTGTGATTAACTGTTTCTCTGTCCGAGCACTTTGTAAACTGTTGTTTTCAAAAGGTGCTATATAAATAAAGTTATTATTATTATTATTATTGTTATTACACTCAAAAAGTGTTCATGTTGGAACAAATAACTTACTCCTTGAGGCTTCAAAAAGATATATTTGTTAACAGATGGAGACCTGCCATGACCATACTAATGCAATAATCTCATGTTACCTTTATTTTATTTTACTTTATTTCACTTAATTTAATTTGATTTATTTCCATTAACACAGTTTATTATTTAATTACTTATTGTTTGTTTGTGTTACTTTGGTTTAACCATGTCATTTATACATATTTGACTTATATGCTTTAATGCTGTATTAAGCAGATCACAAATGAAAAACAGCAGACTAAATGTAAATTTGTATATATGTGTTTGTATATGCTGCAAAAATTGAAATAAAATTTAAGTTAAAAAAAAAAAAGTGTTCATGTTGCACCATTTAGTTAAAAAAAATGCATGTTTTTTCTTCTTTAATTTACATTTACTCAAGTGAAGTCCTAATAAATATAATCCTAACCACTTTTTTCCACTTTTTTGATTTATAAAAATGTATTAAAATGAAATAAAACAGTAAATAGCAGAAATAAAATAGTTACGTACTTCTTACTGAGTGTAGATCGGCTGTAACCTCGGAGGACTGACAGCGAAGCGTTGAGCTGAAGGGAAACACACGAAGAAGAGAGTAGCAGATATATAAAACAAGGAGCTGGAGTCAGAACCAAACAGAGTCAGTGGTGTGTTCCTCACCAGCTGGAGGATCTCTCTCTGGATCTCGTGCATGGTGGCTCCATGAGGCAGTCTGTTCACGCTGAACGTCCCCAGAAAAGTCTTCGCTGTGGAGGAAACACAGTCAGTGGATCCATGTACAGGAACGTCTCAAAAAACTAGAATACTGTGAAAAAGTTCAACATTATTGTTTAAATTATTTCAGAAAGTAAAACTCATACATTATATAGATTCATCATCACATAGAGTGAAATATTGCAAGCCTGTTTTTCTTGTAATTTTGGTGATTCTGGCTTAGAGAGAATGAAAACACAAATCTAATTAATGTCTAATTAATGCAGTAATTCATGTAAAAGGAGGCCCAACTCTTTGGTCATTTTGTGTCCTTTTTTACGTCATTTTTGTGTCTGTTTTTGGTAATTTTGGGTCTTTTTTGTGTCCTTTTGGTAATTTTATGTATTTCTTGGGTATTTTGTGTCACTTTTGGTAATTTTATATATCTTTTTTGATAATTTTATGTCTTTTTTTGGTCATTTTTGTGTCTTTTTTGGGTCATTTTTGTGTCTTTTTTGGGTCATTTTTGTGTCTTTTTGGTAATTTTTTATGAAAGATTTGAATATCATAAAAAAGTTCAATATTTTTTGTCTATTATTTCAGAAAGTGAAACTCATACATTATATAGATTCATTACACATAGAGTGAAATATTTCAAGCCTGTTTTTCTTGTAATTTTGGTGATTCTGGCTTAGAGAGAATGAAAACTCTTTCACTTTCTTAAATTATTGACAAAAGAATATTGAACTTTTTCATGATTTTCACATTTTTTTAGTTGTAACTGTGTAAAAAAAGACACAAAGTGATGAAAAAATAGATGTAAAAATGACTGCAAAAGACACAAAAATGTCCAAAAAACGACATAAAATTACCAAAAGAGACACAATATAACAAAGAAAATTCATAAAATGACCAAAAATAGATGCAAAAATGACCAAAAAGAGACATACATTTACCAAAAGACACACAAAATACCAACTGTGGACTCCAAAATTTAACTTCTTCACAATATTCTAATTATTCTAATTCTAAACTAGGAATCACATATTCAACTTCTGATCAATATTCTCATTTTATACTGAGACACTGAGTTTAGTGTTTTCATTATCTCTAAGCCAGAATCATCAAAATGACAAGAAAAAACAGGCTTGAAATATTTAACTCTATGCATAATGAATCTATATAATGTATGAGTTTCACTTTCTGATGATTGACAAAAAATATTGAACTTTTTAACGATATTCTAATTTTTTTAGATGTACCTGACTTCAACATACTTCATGTTTGCATATTTCCATCATCTGTGACTGAAAACCCTCTTATTATTATTATTATTATTATTATTATCATTATGATTATTGTACCTCTGGTGCAGGTGCGTCCGTCCTCCAGGTCGAAGCCCAGCGGACATTCACAGCTGAAGGATCCTCGTGTGTTGACACATCTGGAGCCGGAGGGGCAGGGGTCTCTCTCACACTCATCCACATCTGGAACCACAACCACACGCAGCTATTTGTTTATTTGTTTATTTAAAATGATCCCCATTAGCTGACGCCAAGACGACAGCTAGTCTTCCTGGGGTCCAGACAATCATTTTTAATAGAGTAACACAGGCATTACAAACTCAAGTCATTATAAAAATATATAAAAATTAAAAAATAAGAAAAGAAAAAGAGCCCAGCCACACACTAGAAGACTGTTGGATGCAGCATAATAAACATTAATATGTTCATCATTTGGGCTCTGTTTATACCTTAATAGGACAACATATCCTGGGAGATATAACTCATAAAATCCAAAATACTGAAAAGATACATATATTTTGAATGTGGAAATATTTTTCTGAGGGCCTAAAGACATGAGTGCCAACATTAAATTATTTTTTTTCAACTTATTTTCCACTCCTGCCTGTTTTAGGGTTGAAAACATGATACATTTTATAAATGAAACAGCAGTACAATAAGTAGTAAAAATTTGCCCTACTTTGCGTAAATCCATCAATAATAACAATCTAATAATATATAAAACTTTACTTTTAATAAAGAGTAGAATCATCCACAAACATAGTCACCCTAGCATTACCATGTACATACGGCATACCATTAGTAAAAATTGAAAATAAAAGAGGTCCTAGAAAGCTTCCCTGGGGGACTCCACAGTCCAGGAACTTACAGCAAAAAAAGCATTAAAATATACTCAAACCACCGAAGGTATTATAATATAATTTCTATAAAAAAACTTCAATGATACCTGAATCTTAACCCTCAGAAAAGACAATTCCCGACTTGAATTTCATACTTTTCTGGAGATTTTGTTTGAGATTTAGGCATTTAAAAGTTTGATTAACTTGCATGATAGTTAAACAGTGAGGAAGAGTAAAAAGTTGTTACTTATACTTCTGGTGGCAAGCAAAAAAGCAGTCTCAAGAAGGTGGTTAAAACAAGACCCTGGCTAGATGTGGTCCATCAAAATCCAGGCTGACAAATTTTCTAGAATATGGTCTAAATGGACTGGGTATGTTGATCATATAGGCCTAAAATCAGATTTTGTTTGAGTCTTTTTTTTTTGTTTTGTTGTAATTGTCTATGTATATGCATGTCCGTTTTTCTTTCTTTATTTTATTTCAGAGAATTAAAGTAAAACTCCCTCTTATGTTTGAACTGTTCATAATGTTAATACATAAAAATGTTAAAAAATTGGGCCTGGGAAGAAAACTGATGTTAATATATAACTATGGATACAGAATGAAAATCCTGATGGTTCTCTTTTCTATGATTTAGTTTTCTTTTCCTTTCCTTTGCTTTTCCTTTGTATCAGGAACCTGTAAATCTAAGAGAAATTATGTTTTGTTTTGTTTTTAAGAAGGGAAAATATCCTACGTTATATGAAACCTGTTGGCCTCAATAAAGATTAAATAAAAAAATAAAAAACCAGTGAGGAAGAGGAGGATGAAGAGGAGGAGAGGCTCACCCTGGCTGCAGGTGGGTCCTGTCCAGGCCTGCTGACAGTGACAGGTGAATTGATGCCCTTTATAGTTCACACACATCCCTCCGTTCATACAAGGGTTAGACACACAAGGGTTTCCTGTTCAGAGAGGAGAAAAGGCTTTTTATCATTACAGGGTAATTATTTTACACATCTCTATATCTCACTAATCTCATCATGTGGATTGTCCCTAATGCACATTGTCCTAACTTTTGTATTTTTCTATTTTTCTGTTACACAGACATCTTTTACATCATCTCAGTGCTGCTCCAATGGTCGGAGTGGGACTAATATCCCTATTATAATCAGCATTAAAGTTATTTATTTTAAGTTGCACATTAGATAGATTATTAGATGATGTCATCTTCTTCAGACCAGAGGGAACTGATCTGTGGTAGTCTGAATAAACCAACTTGAATTCAGTGGTGGATCTAAATTAAATCTAATTTAATTTCGATCGAAATAAGCATGTTGAACACTTAAAATAAGAAATTAACTCTTAAAACCAGATAAATTAAAGCTGCCAGCAGTGATGAACTGGCCCGAGCAGAGTGACCTGATGATTATTTGGTTCTAGAAGTGTTAGATCATTTATCTTGTTTTTAGAGTTTGTGTGTTTTTTTTTGTCAAGTTGTGTCTTTTTTTGTAATTTTGTGTCTTTTGTGGTAATTTTGTGTCTTTTTTTTTGGTAATTTTGTGTCTTTTTTGATCATTTTGTGTCTTTTGTGGTAATATTGCGTCTTTTTTTGGTCACTTTCCATCTTTTCTGGTCATTTTATGTCTTATTTTGGGTCAATTTGTCTCTTTTTTTGTCATTTTGTGTCTTTTTTTGGAATTTTGTGTCTTTTTTGGTCATTTTGTGTCTTTTGTGGTAATATTGCATCTTTTTGTGGTCAATCTGTCTCTTATTTTTGGTCACTTTCCGTCTTTTCTGGTCATTTTATGTATTTTTTTGGCTCAATTTGTGTCTTTTTTTTGTCATTTTGTGTCTGTTATGCCTTTTCTTATTTTAAGCGTACAACATGCTTATTTCTATATTTAATAATCTTAATTTAATTTCCCTCAGATTTCGTGTTTTTATCTGTTTTTTAGACTAAACACCTTTTTTGCAGTGTTCTTTTTTTAAACCTTTATCAGGCAAAGAACTATATTTGGTAACTTCAGGTAATATTTTGAGAAAAAAGTTGCAAATTTACTAGGTCAAAGTGGCAAATCTACAAGAAAAAAAGTCGTAGATTTAAGAGATTTAAAGTGGCAAATCTGCACGAAAAAAGTCGCAGATTTACGTGAATAAAGTGGGAAAAAAGCAATTTTTTTCTCCCAGATTCACCACTTTAAATCTCATAAATCTGCACATTTTTTTCTCGTAGATTTGCCACTTTAATCTCGTAAACTTTTTCCTCAAAATATTATTTTTGTATGTTTTTTTACACATTCTGGCTGTATGTAATATCCTCCAATATTCTCTAGGGTTGAAATTTGGAATTTGCAACTATTTCAAATTCAATAAAAAACTCAAATAAAAAAATAGTGTCCTATTAAGGGTTAAAGTTGTCACTAAAAATGAAGGGAGAGTATAAACTACTGACTTGGAGGCCGCGGTGCCTTGGTGGGTGACGTGGTCCCCACTAACGTTGTGGTCCCTCTTTCCGTCTGTCTCCTGGTGGTCTGCAGAGCCTCGGTGGTCCTGGTCGGGGTGCTGTGGGTGGAGGTGGAGGTGGAGGAGGAGGTGGTGTGCTGGCTCTGAGTCGTGGTTTTAGCCGGAGAGCTGGTGGTGCTGGTGGTGGTGGTCTCTACCTGCAGGGTGGTGGGCTCTGTGGGCTCCACCAGCCCAGTGGAGGGCCCCTGGGTCTGGCTGGGGGACACCCGGGGGGTCGGGGGGGCTGCAGACGTCAGCAGGTTGGGGGTGGAGGCCGTGGTGGAGGGGGTGGTGTACGGGGTGGTGGTGGTGGTGGGCTCCGTAGGAGACCCTGGAGGAGAGATGATGGTGGTGCTGCTGAAGCTGGAGGAGGAGGTGGAGGGGAGCGGAGGAGGGGAGGTGGTGGAGGAGGAGGTGGAGGCTTTAAACGTGTCTTCCTCTGTTATCTGTTGTCTGTAACATAGAAAATAAATCTGTCAAAACTAGAGCTAATATGGACCAAAAGTCATATCCCCATATATTTAGGCTGAATATCAACATGCGATATATATCCTGATATTTTTATTGCAAAGTGAGAGCAAATGTTCATTCAAAGTGAAATATGACATGTCACAAGTATTATTATATTTATTATATATATTTATATTGCAAAAATAAAATAAAAAAATAAATAAAAAAGAGCAAATACACTGACAATCAGGGACAACTAAAATAAATAAAATGAATAAAATTAAAAATCAAGAAATAATAATGATTAAAAAAAGAGCAAACACACTCTGACAATCGAGGACAACTAAAATAAATAAAATAAATAAAATAAATCAAGAAATAATAATGATAAAAAAAGAGCAAACGCACTCTGATGATCAAGGATAACTAATATAAAATAATGATAAAAAATAAAATAAATAAAAAATAAAAAATAAATAAATAATTAGAATTATTAATAATAATAATAATAATAATAATAATAATAATAATAATAATAATAATAATACATTTTTTAAAATAACTGAAAATTCAGAACTAACCAATTGTGCTGCCGTGTATGTGTAAATACCATTCCTTGAGCCATTATTTTGTTATTTATCCAATAATAATAATAAAAACATCATCTCATTATTTATTCAATAATAATAATAATAAAGCGTACCTTTCTGTGACAGTAACCAGGGTGGTGGTGAGGACGGCTTCAGTCAGCAGCACCGGAGTGTCCGTCAGAGAGTCGTCCACCTCGGTGGTGCTGCTGCTGACTGTAGGGGGCGCCGTGGTCAGACCCCGGTCCACGCCGCCCTCCCTGGTCTGGGGTGAGACCCTCTCAGTGCCCTGCTGGTTCTGAGTGCTGGAGCTGTGGGCTTCAGTGGTGGAGGACTCGGTGGAGGTCTCGACACTAGACCCCGACCCCTGATCCGTCCCCGAGACGTTTTCAGGCCGATCTGAGGGCGAAGTGACAGACGGTGTGGAGGACATGGACACTTGTGATTGGTCGGTGCTGGGCTCCGTCACTCTGAGGGGTGGTGTGGAGTCGGAGGTCTCCTCTGATGTGGAGGTGTACTGGTGATGGGTGGAGTTAGGCTGACCAGTTTGTGTTCCTCCAGTCTCTGGAGACGTCCCCTTGAAGGATTGGGTCATGTGCTGGTCTGTAGTGTCCCGGCTGTCAGTCCGGGTGGACGGGGCACTGTGGGTGTAGTCCTCCGTCTCTGCAGAAGTCCCCCAGGTGGAGGGGGGCTGGTGGGAGTTGGAGTCCTCTGTGAAGGCTGAAGAGGAGGTGCTGTTGCTGGAGGAGGAGGTGACAGACAGCAGCGTCCTCTCCCCGGCCCGGCTGATGGCCGTGGAGGTGTAGGTGGTGTCGGTGTGGACGGCTGTATTGGACGTGGAGGCGGAGGCGTCTCCCAGTCGGAGGGTGGTGTCGGGGCTGTCCTGGGGGAGTCTGCTCTCGTCTGGCAACATCCAGGAGCTGGACTCCCAGGAGACGGCAGGGGAGGCGCCCGGCACCTGGTCTGTGTTGGTAAAGTCCTTCCAGCCCCAGTCGGTGGGGCCGCTCCTGCTGCTGCTGCCACTGGTTCCACTGGTTCCACTGGTGCTGCCAGTGCTGCTACTAGTGCTGCTGCTGCTCATGTCTTTGGTGCTGCTGCTGCTACTAGTGCTAGTGCTGCTCCTGCTGCCAGTGCTGCTGCTGCTACTACTACTGCTGCTGCTACTGGTGCCACTGGTTCCACTGGTTCCACTGGTGCCACCAGTGCTGCTACTAGTGCTGCTGCTGCTGATGTAACTGGTGCCGCTGCTGCTGTTGTGGTTGCTGCTACTAGTGCTGCTGCTGCCTGAGCTGCTGCTAATTTTGCTGCTTCCACTGGTGCCACTGCTTCTACTGGTGCCACTGCTTCTACTGGTGCCACTGCTGGTGGTAGTGCTGCTGCTGGTGCTGCTGCTGGTGCTGCCTCTACTGGTACTCCTGCTGCCACTGGTGCTGCTGGTGCTGCTGGCCTCAGTGGTAGCTACAACAAGGGTGGAGGTGAGTGGCTCAGTAGACAGTTTTGTGGCCTCCAGTGATCTGCTGCTTGTTTCTGTGATGGTTTGTGTCTGATCAGTGTCTGTGGAAATAACAAAAAGAAAACATAAGATCAAGTTAGTCTGAATAATCACTTCAAACAAGGCTTACGGCATATACATTGTTTATACATAGCAAAAGGTAAACAAACACATATACATTTGTGTTTGCAGACATAAAATTGTAATTATCCAATGGTGTCTTTAGATAGACCTGGATGATTAACCTTACAACATAGAGCATTCAATTTATTTTAATTTGGTGTATATACATACAATTCAGCCCAGTGTTAATCCATTAGGTTTTATTACTTGAGTGTGGTCTCCAATATAAAGCTTTCTTACAGTATTATTGCTTAAACAAATGGTGATCTGGCCATTAGCACCTTGGGATTGCTTTTAACAATGAAAGTGCTTTACAAATAAAATGTATTATTATTATTATTATTATTATTATTACTGTGCTTAAAATTACCCATCTGGCAAAGAACTCTATCTCCATAAAATGTTTCAAAAGATGTCTGAAAGCCCATTTAACTTCTGTTTTAAAACTCTAATTCACACATGATAAATATGAACATGATATACTTATCATGTATATCATGATAAGTATATCATGTTCATATTTTGTTTTTATATTGTTATTTTTGTTATTGTCATTATAACTTGATGTTATACATATGTTTTTCTACTATCCCATCTGCGTCTCCCTGCACTTTGCATTATTTGTTATCTTTGTCATTTTATGTTATTATAACTGTGCAAATAAATAAACCAAACCAAAAAATAAACTGTTGATATTGCAGCTAACTTCCATCTGTGGCCACCAGAGGGCGCTCTGTAGGCTGTCTGGCCTCTGCAGGCTGCAGGGAGGGGGAGATGGTGTAGCTGCTTGCTGCAGAGGCAATGATTTTGGGTGGAGAACAATTGGCAGCCGGCTTGTCTGCTCTAACAAAGGCTGGAGGTCCTAAATATGGCGGTGAGTGTCTCCACTGGGAACAGACCGTTTCCTTCCTAAAGCTGAGTGAGCAGCAGGCAGAAAACTGTCACTGGATCTGTTTTCATGTTCATGTTCACTGTCTATGCAGAGTTGTGTTGTTGTTGTTTTAATAGCCTGCCTCTAATTTGTTGTTAAGTCATAAAAACCACCCAAACATTACCAGAAGTGAAGTGTCAGAAAAGAATGTGGCTATAGAAAAAAATTGATTATTGTTTTGAAAATGAAGTTTTAACAGTTTTCCTCTGATAGTAACTCTGTATAGAGTGGGGAAGACAAGCAAAAAGCTGGAATCAACATAGATATATTGTAAATATTCGGTGTATGGTGACAAATAGGGCTCCAGGATGCCCACAAAATGTTTTAAAAACTTTTTATAATGACCACTGTCAAATCTAAATAAAACTGTAGCAGCAAACATAAAGGAGTAGGCTGTAAACACACTGACATATTATTACTTTTTCACTAGACGTATGTTGTTAACATACAGTTGCATATTTTAGTCGAAGCTAAGTTGAACTGTGGCTCAGTTGGAAACAGATATAATGGTTGGAAAGCTCAAAAGTGTCATTTGTTGGTTAAAACGTGAGCAAACTAAGAGAAAACAGCTGGATCAGTGTTCTTTACCCTCACGCTGCCAAACGATTATAACTAGAAACCTTAGCAAGTAGAGGTGGGAATCAGCAGAGGTTTTTTTTAGATTTTATCCTGATACTTGAATTACGATACGATTTTATTGTGATTTTAAGCATTTTGCGATATGGTGAGTATAGTAATACAATATATTGCGGTTTAACTGCATTTTATGTCCACAAAATTATATTCAGTCAAGAATTGTTTTGTCAAATAAGAGAAAGTTCTCAGTCTATTCAGTTTATTTCTCCACAATGAGAGTCAAAGCCACAGACTGACCAACAAAGTATTCAGTCAAACTGAACTGAACTGATATCAAACATGTTGGACGACAACAACTGCAGCATTTTATCAAACTGTCCTTAACAATATTGTCTAACTTTGCAATTTAGCGTTATTTGGACAACTTCCCGACATGATATCCTGACGCAGGATGCCGACAGATTCCTTAGATCTTCTATTTCATACGATACCAGTATCTCCAGTATATTCCTAAAGGTGAGCCCACTACAGCCTCCGGAAAAAGACAAAAACAGTGAAAATACTGACGGCGCCGGAACGCTTAATATCGATACTTGGCGGCCATGAATCGATACAATATTAATAAGCAAAATATCGTGATAATATGCTGTATCGATTTTCCCCACCTCTATTATCAAGCTAGCTAGACGGTCAGTAACTTATACTCCAATGTGCAACCGGCTGATGCGACCGGCTAATGTGCGACTGGCTAATGCGACCGGATAATGGGACCAGCTAATGCGACCGGCTAATGTGCAACCGGCTAATGTGCGACCGTCTAATGTGCAACCGGCTAATGTGCGACCGTCTAATGTGCAACCGGCTAATGTGCGACCGTCTAATGTGACTGGCTAATGTCCAACCGGCTAATGTGACCGACTAATGTGACCGGCTAATGCGACCAGCTAATGTGACCGTCTAATGCAACCGGCTAATGTGACCGTCTAATGCGACTGGCTAATGCAACTGGCTAATGTGTGACCGGTTAATGTGCAACCGGCTAATGCGACCGGCTAATGTGCAACCGGCTAATGCAACCGGCTAATGTGCAACTGGCTAATGCAACCGGCTAATGTGCGACTGGCTAATGCGACCAGTTAATATGCGACCGGCTAATGTGCAACCGGCTAATGTGACTGGCTAATGTCCAACCGGCTAATGTGACCGACTAATGTGACCGGCTAATGCGACCAGCTAATGTGACCGTCTAATGCAACCGGCTAATGTGACCGTCTAATGCGACTGGCTAATGCAACTGGCTAATGTGTGACCGGTTAATGTGCAACCGGCTAATGCGACCGGCTAATGTGCAACCGGCTAATGCAACCGGCTAATGTGCAACTGGCTAATGCAACCGGCTAATGTGCGACTGGCTAATGCGACCAGTTAATATGCGACCGGCTAATGTGCAACCGGCTAATGTGCGACCGGCTAATGTGCACCATTATCTGGGTGTCCAAATTTGAGTTGGAGAACTCCGACATCAGTCGGACTAACACGTTTACATGCTCTTCAGTTGTCCAGTTATAGTCAGATTAAGGCAATAATTTGTTTTGTTCAAGTGTCATCTAAACATACTGAGTGTGTGTGTGGTATTTCTCTGCCTATCACTGACACTGAGCTGTCTGACAGCTGATATCTGGCCCGTCTCCAGCAGCCCAGAACTGGATCAACAGCTCTGGTAGAGGATGAGCGTCGGTGGCGGCAGCATCCTGACAGCCAGCAGGCGGCCACCCTCCAACACCAGCGGAGGGGAGAGTTCAACTGGTGAACAGCTCGTCCACTGGGAGTCTGAGAGGAGAACTGGGCCACTGGACTCTGTTTCTCTCTCTCTCTCTGTGTCTCACTTCCTCTCATGTGTCTCTCTCATTATTTCATTTTCTCTCTCTGGATCCAGAAGTCAGACTGGAACGTGGTGTTGGCAGCGTGAGAGGAACACTCCCAGATTCTCCGCTGTTTATCTCTCCACTGTTAACACGGCTGTCAATGTCGTCTACCACATCTGTTATACAACAGAAGCTCTGCTCTGGCTTTTATTTGTCATTTTTATTCATCTGCAAACAGGAAACTAGCAAAAGTCTCAGAAGAAGTGAGGATGCTGATCAGATTCGATATTAAGATCGTGAAAAGAATGACACTACACTGCAAATTATTTGTTTCTTACCAAGATAAAAAACCTTAGATTTAGAAGTGTTCCATAATTCATCTTGTTTTAATGTTGTTTCGATCGGTCATTTTTGGTAATTTTACATCTTTTTGTGTCTTTTTTGGTATTTTTTTTTGTGTCTTTTTTGGTATTTTTTTGTGTTTTTTTGGTCTTTTTTTGTGTCTTTTTTGGTATTTTTGTGTATTTTTTGTGTCTTTTTTGGTATTTTTGTGTATTTTTTGTGTCTTTTTGTGTCTTTTTTTGTGTCTTTTTTTGTGTCACAAAATGACCAAAATAAGACAAAAAATTTACAAAAGACATAAAATTAAAGATGAACTGGCCCGAGCAGAGTGACCTGACAATTATTTGTTTCTCACCAAGATAAAAAACTTCAGATTTAGAAGTGTTCCATAATTTATCTTGTTTTAATGTTGTTTCGATCGGTCATTTTTGGTAATTTTACATCTTTTTGTGTCTTTTTTGGTATTTTTTTTTTGTCTTTTTTGGTATTTTTGTGTCTTTTTTGGTATTTTTGTGTCTTTTTTGTGTCTTTTTGTGTCTTTTTTGTGTCTTTTTTTGTGTCTTTTTGTGTCTTTTTTGTGTCACAAAATGACCAAAAGAAGACAAAAAATTTACAAAAGACATAAAATTAAAGATGAACTGGCCCGAGCAGAGTGACCTGACAATTATTAGTTTCTTACCAAGATATTAAAAAAAATTTGATTTAGAAGTGTTCCAGAATTCATCTTGTTTTAAGAGTTAATTTTCTTATTTTAAGCGTTCAACATGCTTATTTCTAGATTTAATCATCTTAATTTAATAAATCTTGTCAAGGTAAATTTTCTGTCCATGCAGCAAGATCATTTCCCTCAGATTTACTGTTTTTATCTGGTTTTTAGACTAAACACCTTTTTGCAGTGTAAGTGAATTGGTTTGACTTGATAAACTGATGAATCAGATTTATAGATGTAAACTATAATTATCAGTCTTTTGTATAAGCTTATAGTGGAAAGTTGAATGCTTAAAATAAAAAAAAATAACTCTTAAAACAAGATAAATTATCTAATACTTCTAAATCTAAAGTTTTTTTTATCTGTAAAATACAAATAGTTCATGTGTTCCTGTGGACTTTTTATTCTATATTCAGTGAACAAATATTCCTGTGTGGTTGTCACCAGATGACTGTTTAATTTATTAATATTATTTAACCAAAAACGTGCAATACACTTTCATTACACTGTATCCAGCATGCATAGCATTTAAATTAATGTTGGCATGCAATTTGTCGCAGAAGAGCACCAGAAAGTTAGAGAGATTATTGTTAATCATAAAAAAAACATTGATATATCTCCAGTTTTTATCATAAATTAACTCTGCTGTTGTATTTCTATTGTAATCTGCAGCTAAAGCTTATTTTACTGCACTGGAAATGAAATGCAGATTTTTACACACTGCAAAAAAGTTAAATTCAGATTATTACATAAAGAAATAAGCGTATAGTGTAAAGTTGAACGCTTAAAATAAGAAATTAACTCTTAAAACAAGATAAAGTATCTAACACAGGGGTCTCAAACTCAAATTACCTGGGGGCCGCTGGAGGCAGTATCAAAATGACACAAAAAAGACACAAAATGACAGAAAAAGACCTAAATTATTTTAAAAAGACACAAAACGACCAAAAAAAAGACACAAAATTACTTAAAAAAGACACAAAGTGACCAAAAAAGACAAAATTATTTAAAAAAGACACAAAATGGCTCAAAAAAGACACAAAATGACAGAAAAAAGACACAAAATGACAGAAAAAAAAACTAATTTACTTAAAGAAGAAACAAAATGACCAAAAAAAGACACAGAATTACCAAAAAAGACACAAAATTATTTTTAAAAAAGAGACAAAATTACAACAAAAAAAACCAACACAGTAAAGTGCCATTCAAATAAAACTCACATTAAACTTTCATATCAAGGTGGGGGCCACAAAATATCGTCACGAGGGCCACAATTGGCCCGCGGGCCGCGAGTTTGAGACCCCTGATCTAACACTTGTAAATCATTGGCTTTCATTTGTCTGGTTAGCATATTAATGAGGACGGCTGCTGGTGTTGACAATATGTTGATTGACAATTTATTGCCAACAGATCCAATAGTTCATGTGTTCCTGTGGACTTTATATTTTATATTCAGTGAACTAATATTTCTGTGTGTTTGTGACCTGGAGACTTGGCTCAGACAGAATCTGGAGGAAATCAGGGTGAGGAAAACGATTCATTTCCACATAATCATTCTTTATCAGCACATACTTTTTTTTTTTTGCCTTTGGAACAAAGAATTTGACCCTCACATTGTTTTCCGTGAACTGTACTGGGCAGCTCCCAGTCTGCGGTTCATGCAAAACCACATTTTATAATGTTCAGCTTACAGTAGGGCTGGGCGATATATGGATATAAAAAATATTTTGTTTTATTTTTAAATGTGATATGGAATCAGATCAAATCGATATAGTTAAAAACTATATAAACTATAAATTACAACTCCATTGTTGTATAAGTACCTTTACTTTGTGCAATAAATAAAGCTGAATGGAATTTAATCTAAAGTAATTTTATGATGCCAATTTGGGCTTCAGTAACTTGTGCATGGGATGATGGTCATTCTTCACTATTTCTGACACTTTTTAGAGCAAACTATAAAAGAATCAATAAAGAAAAGCATGCATACAAATATTTAATTATTAATATTAATTGTTAATTACAGCTCTATTAGGGCTGGGTGATATATCGATATAAAGAATATATCAATATATTTTTAAATGTGATATGGAATTAGACCATATCGTATATATCTATATAGTTATTTTTTCTTTCTTTCTTTCTTTCTTTCTTTCTTTCTTTCTTTCTTTCTTTATATATACTAGGGTTTGTCTTATTTAGTTATTTTGTAATGTTCATTATTCTTTTCTCATATAAATATAATTATTTCAGAAAAAGATTGGCCTATTTTATTTCATGGTCTATTTTTCTAAGATATTTTTTTTTTAAATGTGCACTTTATGGAGCTTTGATTCTAAAAAAAAGGTACTCCATTTTTTATACAGTATTTATGTTCACTTAAATAAAATGTTTCATTAAAACTACTTGTGACATGACATATTTGACTCTGACTGAACATTTGCTCTCACTTTGTGATAAAAATATCAGGATACAGTATATATTGTATATCGATACTCAGTCTAAATATATCAGGATATGACTTTTGGTCCATATCGCCCAGCCCTAAGCTCTATACTAATCTATACCAATCCTAGCTTATGTTATCGATGAAATTGCTTTTAAACTTGTAAGAAGCAACAACAGTGAATTTTACGGCTGTAAGAAGTTATTGATACACTTAAGAAACGCAGTATTGTGCTTTTATTAATTCTCAAAAACACGTTAGACGGACTGCACAAAAAGTAGTGCTATGATGTTGGATGTTACACTAATGTGATGAATTCAAACTGTTCTGATTGCATAAAAAAGTTAACTTTTATGACCCAGATGTTATGCATATGGTGGTGTGTTACAGTATCGCTCAATTGTAACTGCTGTATCATGATAACGTATCATATCGCCAGATTCTGGCTGATATACAACCCTAGTCAGTTTTATTTGACTCTTGTATATGGGTTTATAAATAGTATAATTTGTAAAGTTTTTGAGACAGATGTCGATACTGATTTTAGAGCGGGAAAATTCATCAATAACCAATATGGCGGCCGATATAGTTGTTTTTTTGTGGACTGTGCAGATTTTTCAGCACAGAGAGCTACTTTCTAAACATAAAACATATTACATTGTCAGCAAATTCAATAAATGATAACTGGGAAAATAAAGAATACATAGGAATAAAATAAATAGCTGAATAAACGTCAGTACTGTTCAATCAATTGCAACATTTTTTGCATTATATATTGTGTAAAAATAATAATGTAATAACGGCACATATCGGACATATACACTGATTCGTTAGCCACGAGCTAACATTAGCTAACAATTAAAGTTGTTTTAATCACAAAAAGCTACTTACTCTCTGTCGCTAAACACATGTTGCTTTCAAAATAAGAGCACAGTGTGTTAACAGAATCCACCACAGAACTTACAAGAAGACTGTCAAAATAAGATGCCTTAAATAAAACATACATGAACCTTTATTCTCCTTTACAAAATGTCATTAAAATATGCCCCCGAAACCCCTAAATGGTTATTTTTATTATTTGCTCATACTCAAGAGTCAAGAGTATTTTTTTTTTGCATTTGGCAACGGTTGAGATTTGCAATTTACACTACATTTTAGATTTTGATTTATTTATACACACTAAAACAACCATATTTTCTATATATTTTTAAGTATTTCGTAATATCGTGAAGAATATCGTTATCGCAAAAATAGCCTGAAATATCGTGATATTCTTTTAGGGCCATATCGCCCAGCCCTATAGTATATGATATTGTGACCATTGGCAAACTGTAGCATTAGCAGTAGAACAGTAATAATACTAATATTATGTGAATAGTAATACGATCTGAACTACATTATGGTTATAAAAAGGGATTTGAACAGCAAAACTGTAAATCTTAAACACATTAACTGTCTCAGTGTTCTCTGGACTCCATTAGGGCTGTTTTATGGTTCCTCTTCTGGGATCATGTTGCATTATGCATCCTGATATCCTACAATAATTTAATAAATCATCATTCAGCACTTAAATCTCTCTTTGTGCCTGCTGGCTGTGGTTTGGATTCAGAAGTATCCTGCAGCGCTCGACAAAAACCCTCAATCTGAGGGATAAAATATATAATGAACTAAATCTCTGTTGGCTCTCTGAAAAAGACACTTTATCAAATAATAAACGCTCTTGAATCTCATATTGTTTGCTCGATAAATCTGCAGAATCTGCTGGTTTTATGGGTGACATGGACTGAGTTCATGAGTGGTCTGATGCTGCACATATGAGGAGATATTCCTGAAACAGTGATCAATAAACCTGATCAACCTGTTGGTTTGAGCTGCTGATCAAAATGTTAAGACTGCAACACCTCAACTCATCTGCAAACAGGAAACTAGCAAAAGTCTCAGAAGAAGTGAGGATGCTGATCAGATTCTATATTAAGATCATGAAAAGAGTGACACTACACTTTCCTGTTTTAAGAGTTAATTGTTATTTTAAGCATTCAACATGCTTATTTCTAGATCTAACAATCTTTATTTAAGATTTAAGATAATCTGTGTTTTTTTTTGTCTTTTTGTGTCTTTTTTGGGTGATTTTACATCTTTTGTCTTTTGTGTTTTTATGTCTTTCTTGGTCATTTTACATCTTTTGTTTCTTTTTTGGTCATTTTATGTCATTTTGTGTCTTTTTTGGTGCCTTTTTTGTGTCTTTTTTTGGTCATTTTGTGTCTTTTTAGATCTTCTTTTGGTCACAAAATGACCAAAAAAGACAAAAAATGTACAAAAGAGATCAATGAAAGCTGCCAGCAGTGATGAACTGGCCCGAGCAGAGTGACCTGATGATTATTTGGTTCTTACCAAGATAAAAAAAACTTTAGATTTAGAAGTGTTAGATAATTTATCTTGTTTTAAGAGTTAATTTCTTATTTTAAGTGTTCAACATGCTTATTTCTAGATAAGTGAGCTGGTTTGACTTGATAAACTGATAAATCAGATTTATAGATGTAAACTATAATTCTCAGTCTTTTGTCAGTTTAAATCGTTGGTAGGATTTATATTTATATTCCAAAAATCAGAGTAAACTGTCTCGTGGTGGGTTTATTCTCCTTTATATCAGCGTTCCTTTATATCAAAATTAAACAATTAGTCAGGAATTGATAAGTGAAAAGAATTCATTTGCATTAATCGATTGGTTGCTCACAGCTCCTCAAGTGTAAATATAGTCTGTTTTTTCTCAGTCTTTGATACTAAAATGATTCTCTCATATCTTTAAAATCGTCACCTTTGGATATATAAAGTTGTAATTAAGAGATTATTGTTCTTTTTTTTTTTTAAAACATTGATATATCTCCAGTTTTTATCCTAAATTAACTCTGCTGTTGTATTTCTATTGCATTCTGCAGCTAAAGCTTATTTTACTGCGCTGGAAATGAAATGCATGTACAGAGCTTTTATTTTGAAGAGAAATAGAAACTCTCCAAGAGATTGGCCTATTTTATTTCATAGGCTATTTTTGTTTAAGATATTTTTTTATTTATAACACTTTATGGAGTTTTGATTTAAAAATTAAAAAAGGTACCCCTGTTGTTATACAGTATTTATGTTCAATTAAACTGTTTCAAAAAAACTACTTGTGACATGTCATATTTGACTTTGACTGAACATTTCTCTCACTTTGCAATAAAAAATATCAGGATATATATCGATATTCAGCCTAAATATATCAGGATATGACTTTTGGACCATATTGCCCAGCCGTAGGCTCTATACTGAAGCAAACAACAAAAACGTGCAATACACTTGTTTCATTACACTGTATCCATTGGTAATTATTTAAATATATATATATATATATATATATATATATATATATATATATATATATATATATATATATATATATATATATATATATTTCTCCAGTTTCACCATATCATAGATCAGAGCATCATAAATATATCATAAATATCAAATATAAATGAACTCTGCTGTTGTATTTCTATTGTATTCTGCAGCTAAAGCTTATTTTACTGCGCTGGGAATGAAATGCATGTACAGAGCTTTTATTTTGAAGAGAAATAGAAACTTATAGGCAATAATATGGATAAAGTTATGAAACTGAATGAGCTTTTTCTGCACAATTACACTTGTCAGGGACAAATATCTTACCGGGGTTTGCAGCAGCAGCAGTGTGTGTCCCAGCAGTGTGTGTGTGTGTCCCAGCAGTGTGTGTGTGTGTTTCAGCAGTGTGTGTTTCAGCAGTGTGTGTGAGCAGGATGTTCCTCTGTGATGGTGATAAACTCTCGCTGGAGGATGAAGTTGAAGTTGCATTGTTTCCCAAGTTGCTGAGTTCATCAGTGGCGGCTGAATAACCAAATCCTGCCGATACCGGATCCGTGCTGTTGCTGCTGGGGGTCCCGGCCCCGAGGGGCCCCGGTAGTCCCAGCAGGAGCACCGACAGAGACACTCCGAGGACGTGATTCAAAAACCACGTTTCCATGATTTCCAAAGACCCCAAAACGGTCGCAGATAGTTTCCCGTGAAGCAGAGCTGAGGCCGGGGAGTCTCCCGGGGACTCATGGGAGGAGCGAGCCCGCTTTTAGTGAACTTTTATAAAAAATGAAATATTAAAATAGATCCTGGAGCAGCTCCGGAGAGATCCGCTGCTCGGACGGCGGGGAACGGAAGATAAGAGAGCCGAGCAGCAGCCTGTTATCACCGCAGCGAGGAGCCGGACTCCTCCTCCTCACACACACACACACACACACACACACACACACACACACACACACACACACACACACACACACACACACACACACACACACACACACACACACACACACACACACACACACACGCAGAGCACTGCACTGTGGTGGTTTTTACTCTGCCCTGTTGTTCAACCCAGCGGCTGCATGTGTTGCCTTCAGGTGTTGTCGGAAGTCCGACATTTAACCAAAAAAAAAAAAAAGGGGGGGAAATGTAGGGCTGGGCGATATGGACCAAAAGTTATATTGATTGATTGATTTTTTTTTTTTGATTGAGGATTTATTTGAACACGAAATAAAAGATGAACAATTAAAAATAAAGGAAGAACAATAAATACAAGACAACAACACAAAATAAAACAACAACAAGACTCGACACTTATTTGTGTTCAAAAGGAGTGGGAAGAAGTCAAAGCTTATTAAATCCCTTCTCCCTATGTTAATTTACAATATTCACTTATATAACAACAACAATACACACACACACACACACACACATATATATATATATATATATATATATATGTGTGTGTGTGTATATATGTATAAATGTAGATATATATATGTATGTATAAAATATATACATATATACATATATATATACATATATGTATGTATGTATGTATGTATGTATATATGTATAACACATAGCAATATAGTATATAAAGTTATTATTACCATTATTAACATACATAACTTGTTATTAACTTACACACACATAAGTACACATGTGGTTACAATGAGACAACAATGAATAAACAAACAAAACAACAACAATACACACAAACTGTTTTTAGTAATTTTGTGTCTTTTTTGTGTCATTTTCTGTCATTGTTTGTCATTTTGTATCTTTTTTGGTCATTTGTGTCTTTTATTGTCATTTTGTGTCTTTTTTGGGTCATTTTGTGTCTTTTTTTGGTAATTTATGTCTTTTTTTGGTCCCTTTTACAACATTCCTGTTTATCAGACTAGTGCAGTGCCCATAGGAAGTGTGTATATGTACATTACATGCAGACCACTGTGTTGGAAATCCAGAGTGAATTGTGTTACTCACACAAGGGGGCGGGGCTCCCCTAAAAGGGGGCGGGGCTCCTCCAAAAGGGGGCGGGGCTCCCCAAAAGGCGTCCGATCGGAAACAGTGCAATGCTGCAACACGTCCCACGTAAATAATTATATTTAGAAAAATTAATTCAAACATCTCCAAAATCGAGGATGCACACCTTGGTGCCATGAACAAGACACATACGAGATCTGAGGTCAGTAAGATGTGAATGCAGGACTTTTACTGTAGTGGAGTCATTTCACAGTGTTGTATTAGTACTTTTACTGAAGTAAAGGATCTGAATACTTCTTC
This sequence comes from Centropristis striata, assembly GCF_030273125.1. Classification (NCBI taxonomy): domain Eukaryota; kingdom Metazoa; phylum Chordata; class Actinopteri; order Perciformes; family Serranidae; genus Centropristis; species Centropristis striata. The sequence continues at coordinate 3,376,948 of NC_081526.1, read as the reverse complement.
TATCACTATCTGAGTCCTGATCGTCTAGAAACAGTTGATGAGAAAGAAACAAAGTATCTTTACTGAAAACTGAGCGTGTGTTGGCAGGTTGCAGCTCTGATAACATAAAGAGGAAGTGGTTTTCACACCTTTTCTGTAGAGTTGCTGCAACACTTAATGTTGTCTCATAACACACACAGTTCACCCAAATAACATCAACACAGAGCCCTTTATCATCAGATGTCTGGAGGTCAGAGGTTAAAGGACACGTATGTCAGTCTCTCCTCAGGTTAAACCTCTGAAGTCCAGGAGGTTTTGGTTCAAATTTGTCAACTTCCTCTGCATTAATTTCTGTCTCTGTTCAGCATCTTTCAGTCTGTCCTTACATCACATGCATGGCTCCTTTTTCTCCACACAAACTTGGCTATCAGTCAGTCTTCATTGTGTCATTTTGTGTCTTTTTTGGTCATTTTGTGTCTTTTTTGGTCATTTTGTGTCTTTTTTAGTCATTTTGTGTCCTTTTTTAAGTCAATTTGTGTCTTTTTTTAGTCATTTTGTGTCTTTTTTTGTCATTTTGTGTCTATTTGTGTCTTTTTTTAGTCATTTTGTGTCTTTTTTTAGTCATTTTGTGTCTTTTTTAGTCATTTTGTGTCTCTTTAAGTCATTTTGTGTCTTTTTTAGTCATTTTGTGTCTCTTTAAGTCATTTTGTGTCTTTTTCTAGTCATTTTGTGTCTTTTTTAGTCATTTTGTGTCTTTTTGTGTCTGTTTTAGTCATTTTGTGTCTTTTTTTAGTCATTTTGTGTCTTTTTTAGTCATTTTGTGTCTCTTTTAGTTATTTTGTGTCTTTTTTTGTCATTTGGTGTCTTTTTTTTTGTCATTTTGTGTCAAATTTGTCAACTTCCTCTGCATTAATTTCTGTCTCTGTTCAGCATCTTTCAGTCTGTCCTTACATCACATGCATGGCTCCTTTTTCTCCACACAAACTTGGCTATCAGTCAGATTTTTCATTTTATTTTAATTGACAAAGTATAAAGCTGCCAGGAACCCAAAATACAAACACAAGACAAAGTTCGTTGTGTCTTTTTTGTTGTCATTTTGTGTCTTTTTGTGTCTTTTTTTAGTCATTTTGTGTCTTTTTTTGTCATTTTGTGTCTATTTGTGTCTTTTTTTAGTCATTTTGTGTCTTTTTTTGTCATTTTGTGTCTTTTTTAGTCATTTTGTGTCTCTTTAAGTCATTTTGTGTCTTTTTCTGGTCAATTTGTATCTTTTTTAGTCATTTTGTGTCTTTTTGTGTCTGTTTTAGTCATTTTGTGTCTTTTTTTGTCATTTTGTGTCAAATTTGTCAACTTCCTCTGCATTAATTTCTGTCTCTGTTTATCATCTTTCAGTCTGTCCTTACATCACATGCATGGTTCCTTTTTCTCCACACAAACTTGGCTATCAGTCAGTCTTCATTGTGTCATTTTGTGTCTTTTTTGGTCATTTTGTGTCATTTTGTGTCTTTTTTAGTCATTTTGTGTCATTTTTTAAGTCAATTTGTGTCTTTTTTTAGTCATTTTGTGTCTTTTTCAGTCATTTTGTGTCTTTTTTTAAGTCAATTTGTGTCTTTTTTGTGTCTGTTTTAGTGATTTTGTGTCTTTTTTTGTCATTTTGTGTCTTTTTTTTTGTGATTTTGTGTCAAGTTTGTCAACTTCCTCTGCATTCATTTCTGTCTCTGTTCAGCATCTTTCAGTCTGTCCTTACATCACATGCATGGCTCCTTTTTCTCCACACAAACTTGGCTATCAGTCAGATTTTTCATTTTATTTTAATTAAAGTATAAAGCTTCCAGGAACCTAAAATACAAACACCGGACAAAGTTTGTTTTGTGTCTTTTTTAGTCATTTTGTGTCTTTTTTAGTAATTTTGTGTCTTTTTTTAGTCATTTTGTGTCTGTTTTAGTCATTTTGTGTCTTTTTTGTGTCTCTTTTAGTCATTTTGTGTCTTTTTCTAGTCATTTTATGTCTTTTTTTTGTCATTCTGTGTCATTTTTGTGTCTATTTTAGTCTTTTTTGGTCTTTTTGTGTCTTTTTAGTCATTTTGTGTCTTTTTTTGTCATTTTGTGTCAAATGTGTCAAATTCCTCTGCATTAATTTCTGTCTCTGTTCAGCATCTTTCAGTCTGTCCTTACATCACATGCATGGCTCCTTTTTGTCCACTCAAACTTGGCTATCAGTCAGATTTTTCATTTTATTTTAATTAACAAAGTATAAAGCTGCCAGGAACCCAAAATACAAACAAAAGACACAGGTGTCTATGGAAATGTACCTTTTTAAAAACCATTTATACACACACAAACAGCAGAAAAAATAAAAAATGATAAAACTACAAAACAGTCTATGTGCATGTAAATTAAAAATAGTAATAGTTTTCATTGTAGAAAGAAAATTCACATGTTAAAAATGGTCTAGAAACATAAATGTCACACTGTGAAAGCTCCTATGATTGAACTTTAACTGGCTTTCTCAGCTTGTCTACATATCATATATAAATAAAGTTATTACTGTAAATAAAACGTGTATTTTCAATAAATAGATTCCAGAGGGTTAACAGTCTGGGTGTCTTCCTCCACAGCACCTTATCTTTCATTTCTCACATCGATAACATCACCCAGTCTGCTTACTTCCACCTCTGCAGAATCAGCCGTCTTCACCACAGTCTTGTCACCTCTAAGGTTATTTTAGTTAACGAAAACTAAGTAAATAACAAAAACTAGAATTGAAAAAACATTTTCGTTGACTGAAATAAAAATAAAAATGAGTTTTTAAAACACGATAACTAACCTAAACTGTATTGTGTGGTTACAAAACTAACTAAAACCAACTAAAATTATAGTGAAAATGACTTTTTTTTTTCATACGTAATCCAGTGTTTCTATTAGAAAGAGGATTCTATTAGTGAACATGCAGGAACACATAGTAACATGTTTTTCTTGATAATAACCAAAATCATTATCAATAAAACCATGTTAAATGTCTAGATATCAACTCTTAAATTAAAAATCGTTTTTGTCATTTTGTGTGTTTTTTTGGTCATTTTTACATCTATTTTGGTCAATTTGCGTCTTATCCAATAATTTTTGTGTCATTTTTTAGTCATTTTTACATACATTTTTGGTCATTTTGTGTCTTTTGGTCATTAAGTGTATTTTTTAAAATCATTTTTACATATACAGTCATGAAAACATTCTTGATAATAACCAAAATCATTATCAATAAAACCATGTTAAATGTCCAGATATCAGCTCTTACATTAAACAGCTATTATACATCAGCTATTTTTGTTGTTATCATTATATTTGTCCAAACAAATGTTCCTTTAGTTGTACCAGGTATTAAAATGAACAATAAACTGAAGAAAACACGGGTGGTCTAATAATTTTTTCCATGACTTTATATAGAAACATGAACTGTTGATGCATCTCCAACTGCAATAAATGGTCATTTATTTATTATTTATGTCTTTATTTTACCTGTTGTTGTTTTACTTTCCTTTATTTTCAAAGAAGTGAACTGAAGTGTACATTTCCATCTTTAAATCAGATTCCACTGATGAATATGATCATTTTGGTCATTTTGTTCTTTCTAAAATATTGTCTACGACTAGCAAATAGCGATAAAAACAACCTGGGGGAAAAATAATAACAATATACACATGCAGAAGTGAACTAAGATATTTTAATGAACCCTTTGTGTCACATGTACACAGGATATCTGAGCTGGATGAGCAACAAGGCGGCTGCACTTCTTGGAAGTGACTCAGCAGAACAGTCAACAAAATCATTAACACAAAGATTGTGATTTATCAAAATAGTATTAAAACAAAATAAAAAACTATGATTTCAGCTTACGTTTATAGAAGAATTAAATTATCTGACCAACTAAATGTCTATTAAATATAATAATATGTGCAGAAAGTGGCTCGTGGAGAAACATGAGGCGGTTTGAGGCAGAAAATGTGTTTTCAGGCTCCGAGCGGCGACCCGTAACAGTGTTTGAGTGTTTCAGTGTTTGAGTGTGTCAGTGGAGTCGTGGTTGAACCATGTCTCCGCTGATGATGAACGATGATTGGTGATAACGGTGACGAGAAGCAAAGTCGGCGTTTTCCTCCGTCAGCTGTTTGGTTTTCAGGCCGACTCCAGACAGAGACGGGGTCACCACCATCTCATCCTGAGGAGACCCTTTACTCCTGAAAGACAAAATATCCAAGTAATATTTATTATCTGACTTAATAATAAAGTAATAATAATAATAATAATAATGATAATAATGATTAAAATAATAATGATGATAATAATAAATAAATTAATGAATAAATACAAATGTTAAAATAAAAAAGAATTAATTATAAATAATAATACATATAAATAAATAATATTAAAATAAAAAATGAATAAATAATTATAAATAATAATAGCTTAGGTTTCAGGGAGCTGTGGGACAAAGGGAATATACATAACTGAAAAAAAAATTCAAAATAATATTTCTTATCTGTCTTAATAATAAAGTAATAATAATAATAATAGCAATAAATATAAATAAATACATTTAAAAATAAATATAAAAATAAAATAAATAATTATAATTCTATAAAACAACATATAAAATCAAAAATAAATTAAATAAATAATTATAAATAATAATCGCTTAGGTTTCAGGGAGCTGTGGGACATAAGAAATATACATGTCCAAGTAATATTTCTCATCTGACTTAATAATAAAAAATAATAATAATAATAATAATAATAATAATAATAAAATAATAATAATAATAATAATAATAATAATAATAATAATAATAATAATAATAATAACAAATATAGATAAATACTATTAAAATATAAAAATACAATAAAATAAAATAAATAATTACGAATAAAAATAATACATATAAATAATAATAATACAATGAAAAATAAAATAATAATATTGAAGTATGAATAGATTATGACAAGTATAAAACACTTCCAGTTTCCGTTTGTGCTATATAATTAATCTGGACTGATTAAACTAAGACTATTTTTGGACAATAAAAACAACACAATACCTGCAAATGCTCTTCAATGTTGATTTGAGCCACTTGAAAAAGCTGAATCGAGCTGCGATACCTGCAAATAAATTAAAAATCAAACTGTTATAAGGCGAAATGACCCTAATGACTAAACTCAAGACTAGCTACAGAAAACAGCTAAGAAATATATTTATATTAATATGTTTATCTAACAATGGAGGCCCTTTTCAGCGCATTAACATTTGAAATAACAGCAGTGTGTAGTGAGAGTGTGTGGAGGGACCGGCCGCATCGCGTGGGCCACCTGTGGAACAAGTGTTTCACACTTGCAGAACTTGTGCTGAGAACGTTGTGAGTCATTCAGCGAAGGAACGCTGCAGCGTGGTGAGTTCACACACAGATGCTGAGTGTCCCATCCAGCTATTCTAGAAATCCTAAACCTCAACAGCTGCCAGCCTTCCAGGCAACACGACCGCAAGAGAAACTCCCAGAAATGTGCCAGAGCACATTACCAGCTCACATAACTACTGAGCACGGGCTGAACAAACCTAAAGGATTTAAAAGGTAAACGGTTGGACACACGGGGGAATTAAAATGATATAAAAACACACAAAAAGAAAAACAAATACAGGAAGTGTTACTCGGCTTTAAGAAAGGCATTACTTGCAGAAAACTCCTACTTTTTCTCTTAAAAGATCTAAAATTACACTAGTTTTATGGGATGACTTTGTAAACGCGCAGCAAAAATAACACACCAGGAATAAAAAAAACCTCCTTTCAGCAGACAGATAACCATAAAGAATAAATATGTTCATTAATGGCATAAGATATATAGAGACTGACCAGACTAACTGAATTTCCCCTTGGGGATAAATAAAATACATTTTTATTGTAGTTGATGTGAGTGCAAAATGCATGAAAGGTCTTATAACTCTTATAATTATATCATGGCTAGACTAGTTTTCACAGCTTGTTAGCTTAATGAGTTTTTTCTCTCCAAAACCTGAAAAATCAATACTTCATAAAAGAAAAATTCTACAAAAAAAAAAGGTTGTTATTTGAGAATATATTGTTAATGACGTTATGTCTTATTATTCACTTTCATAAAAGCCTATATAGTACAAAATGTCAATATTAATGTAATATGATATACATATAATTAACATGCTTATAAAATAAAATAATATGGCTATGACATAAATCCTGAACTAAATAAATGTGAAATTATGAAATAAAAGTCCCATGACATTAATAAGGTTGGTCCTTTTATTTTGGTTTTTACATACATTATTTATGAATAGATAGCCTATTAATTTATTTCAGGACTGATTTCATTACCATATTTATTTATTTCATAGACATATTTATTTATTTAATATTGACTTAATTGGCATTAACACAACACAGTATGTGACCCTGATTCCAAAATTGTTATTGAGAAACATAATAAAATAATTTTGAAAAAAGGGGGTTTAACTTTTATAAACAGTATAAATTGCTTTTTCTTTTTTTACAAGCATAAAAAATAATTCCACAATTGGAGCAGGCATATATTGTACATATTATTGTACTGTTACTGGTCTGTTTAAATGAACTGAGCACCATTAAGCCAAGCTAAGTGTGTGTAAACAGGAAATAAAGTGATGTAAATCACCTATAGGGAGTCCAGGGTTTGTTTTCCCGATGTAGAAGAAGAGCAGCAGGGCGAAGACAATGTTTGCTAAAGCGTACGTCCAATCAATAACAAACATGATCAATATGGAGGTGAATGCCTGAAAGAAAAATTATGTCATCATTAAATGCAGTATTTATATATATATAATCTGAAACCATTAGAACAAAAATAATGATCATCATGAAATGTGTAACGAACCCCGATGAGAGCGACCCAGTGGTTGCAGAACTTTGCGTACGGTGAATCCTGGATGGGTTTGATCTCAACGCTCTGCTGCTCTGCTTTACCTCCAGAACCTGCAAGATTTATTAATAATCAGGTTACTAAAAAATAAAATAAAAACTAGAACATTTCTAAAGAAATTTTGTGTGCTTGACTCAGGCCCGTGACTCTCAGTCATACATTATTAGGTTACAATTTGAACTTTTTTTTAACTCAACATGAGCCTTTGCTCTGTTTTATTTGTTTTTATCTGTTCTTTGTGGGGGTTTTTTTCAAATTAAAATTAATTTTAAAAGCCCATGAGACTCGCTCTGTTTCAGTTGTTTTGACTTGTTCTCTGTTTTTATTGTTGTCATGTACAGCACTTTGTGTCAGCTGTGGCTGTTTTAAAGGGCACTATAAATCAAGTTGATTTGATTTGATATGAACTGTTTTTCAAAATGGAAAAGAGGAGGAAGCCATGTAAGATAATAAACCAGATGTTGGTGTGTGTGTTTGTCTGTGTGTGTCTGTTCTGTCTGTCTGAAAGAAGCGTGAAACTCGTCAGTTAGTGTCTAAAACTCGTCAGTTAGTGTCTAAAACTCGTCAGTTTGTGTCTAAAACTTGTCAGTTAGTGTCTAAAACTCGTCAGTTTGTGTCTAAAACTCGTCAGTTTGTGTCTAAAACTCGTCAGTTAGTCTCTAAAACTCGTCAGTTAGTGTCTAAAACTTGTCAGTTAGTGTCTAAAACTCGTCAGTTTGTGTCTAAAGCTCGTCAGTAAGTGTCTAAAACTCGTCAGTTAGTGTCTAAAGCTCGTCAGTAAGTGTCTAAAACTCGTCAGTTAGTCTCTAAAACTAGTCAGTTAGCGTCTAAAACTCGTCAGTTTGTGTCTAAAACTCGTCAGTTAGTGTTTAAAACTCGTCAGTTTGTGTCTAAAACTCGTCAGTTTGTGTCTAAAACTCGTCAGTTTGTGTCTAAAACTCGTCAGTTAGTGTCTAAAACTCGTCAGTTTGTCTAAAACTTGTCAGTTTGTCCAAAACTCGTCAGTTAGTGTCTAAAACTCGTCAGTTAGTGTCTAAAACTCGTCAGTTAGTGTCTAAAACTCATCAGTTAGTGTCTAAAACTCGTCAGTTAGTGTCTAAAACTCGTCAGTTTGTCTAAAACTTGTCAGTTTGTGTCTGTGTGTTGGGCGGGGAGGGGAAGGGGGGTAGGTTTTGGTAGCTAAGCAACCAGGGCCAGGTGGCAGCCACCAATCAGAGCAGAGCAATCAACTGAAATCAACTGCTGCTGTGAAGCCACTGACAGAGAGCAAAAAACAGCAAAACGTTCTCCTTGAACAGAAAGCATTTTAGTCCAAACCGTAGCTCCTATCATTGATCCGACTTCACTTTGAGCATCCTCAGTTCTTCCTGAACGTCTACATATGTGTTTTGTGAAGAAAAATGAAGAAATTGTCTTTTTACAGCGATCAGAAGAAACTGGTAGCTCTGCTTTCCTCCAGAAATGTTCCCTCCTTTTTCCCATAGCGGTCTCTGAGGCTGTGGGTGGTGTTGGTGGATCATCTGTGGTCCTACGCCCAAACTATAACTCTGACAGCTTTACCACACCAATGTGAGGGAGAAGACCAATTTTCCTACGTTTCTATGGATAAATTATTTCTGAAGAGTGGTATCTGCAGCCTCGAACGCAGTTTCCAAATTTATTTTTTGACAATTTTTTCTCTGCCTCTGCACTCTAGCGATGATGTCATCCAGTCTAGCATCTCCATAGGGTAACATTGGGGGGATTTTTTGGCATATTTTTGCCAAATAATTTGAAAACCGTTTGCTGAAACCCTTAGAAAAGTCACAGCACACTTGTCATGGCGAGCTGGTCAATTTGATACCTTTTTTGTGCGACCAAAACTCCGGGAGGAGTAGGATTCAAGCTTACGACATAATGAAAACTAGAATTGAAATAAACAAATATAAAAACAAGTTTTAAAAAAACGATAACTAACTGAAATTGTATTTTGTGGTTACAAAACTAACTAAAACTAACTAAAATTATAGTGAAAATGTCCTCCTTTTTTCGTCTCTGTCAACTTTTTTCATACGTAAACCTTTTTGGTTGATATGAAATCTATTTCATCTATCTGGTTTTATGACTTAATGAACTTATTGGGGCTGAGATGGATCAGACAAAGGAAATAAAGGAAACATTTACTGTGACTTTTTTGAATCTCGCACCCAACAAATACCCCATTACAAAAAAAAACACTAAAACTAATAAAACTAAACTAAAACTAAGCATTTTCCCAAAAAAAAAAAAAAAGAATCAAAACTAGCAAACTCACTCTAAAAACTTCTTAAAACTAACTGAATTTGAAAACAAAAAATCGCAACAAAATTAAACAACATTTAAATAAAACTAATGAAAAATCCAAAACTATGGTGAATAGTATATAGTGTGCTCTTTCAAGCACACTCAATAACTTGTATGCTATATTCCTGTCTACTCTATTCTAGTGTGGTGTTTGATGGTTGGAGCAGATCACCTGTGTTGTGATTTTGAGGCTCAGCAGAAGAATCCTGCTCATCATGTTGGACTTTTGAACTTTGTGGTTCTTCTTGAGCTCTGGGCTCCTCTTCATCTTCCTCATGTGGAGGAGCTGAACTCCTCATCTCCTCCTCCTCTTTCTCCTCTGAGAACATGTTCCTGTTGAGGTCCAAGCCGAAGCTGTCCATCAGCTTCTGCTTTGTGGTGACTTTAGCCTTCCTTCCCTTGTGTCTACTGCTGGGCTCCTGCACCGAGGAGATCTTCTCAACGTTGGCCACGGGGGGAAAGATCTGGTCCATGTCCTTGGTGAACTCCAGCAGAGTGCCTTTACCCTGAGGACCTCCTCCTCCTCCGCTACCATAGCTGGGTAGAGCTGCCTGGATCAGAGGTCTGGAGCTCTGCCTGGTGGAGCCTCGCTGGTTGGGTCTTTTCTCAGTTTTCTCTTTGTTCTGCAGCTGGGAGGTCATGGCCACGCTGAAGTAGGAGTAGTCGATGAAGCTGTAGGTGAGCATGAAGTTGATGCTGACGATGGGCGCCAACACGTTGACCTGACCGATGAAGATGAAGGCCATGGTCACCAGGCTGGTCAGACAGATGGCTGCCACCGGGGTCCTGTTAGGGCCTTTCTGTTAGAGAGGACAAGAGAGGGAATAATATGGGATAAGAACTAAACCATTGGTGGTTTTTAAGTTTTCTGATAAAATGAAGGAATAAGAGTTCCTGTTTGGATTGAGTTAATATGCCTACATTGGATAAATTAACTATATAAAAGTTAATTTTGTGTCTTTTTGGTCATTTTGTGTCTTTTGTGTCTTTTTTTGGTCATTTTGTGTCTTTTTAGTAATTTTGTGCCTTTTTGGTAATTTTGTGTCTTTTTTTTGGTAATTTTGTGTCTTTTTCTAATAATTTTGTGTCTTTTTTAGTAATTTTGTGTCTTTTATTGGTCATTTTGTGTCTTTTTTTTAAGTAATTTATATTTTTCTGTCAGTTTGTGTCTTTTTTTAGTAATTGTGTCTTTTTTGTAATTTTGTGTCTTTTTTTTGCTCATTTTGTGTCTTTTAAGTATTTTAGTTTTTTTCTGTCATTTTGTGTCTGTTTTGGTAATTTTGTGTCTTTTTCTAATAATTTTGTGTCTTTTTTTTAGTAATTTTGTGTCTTTTTTTGTGTCATTTTGTGTCTTTTTTTGTGTCATTTTGTGTCTTTTTTTGGTAATTTTCTAATAATTTTGTGTCTTTTTTTTGGTAATTTTCTGTCGTTTTTAAGTAATTTAGTGTTTTCTGTCATTTTTTGTCTTTTTTTTTGGTAATTTTTTTGTCTTTTTTTGTAATTTTGTGTCTTTTTTTTGTCATTTTGTATCTTTTAAATAATGTCGTTTTTTCCTGTCATTTTGTGTCTTTTTTTTAGTAATTTTGTATCTTTTTTTGCTCATTTTGATACTGCCTCCAGCAGCCCCCTGGTAATTTGAGTTTGAGACCCCTGGTTTAAAACAACCAAGATTTAAAAAGACTATTGTAAAAATGTGGCTCTAAACTGGATGTAAAGTCACTTTATAACAGCTTCTGGCAGACCGCCACGTGCCCAAAGGGGATATTTCCCAAATAAAACATCCACTCATGCACACGAGGATTAACAGCGAGCTACGCTTTTAAATCTAAAATCATATTTGTGCAATATAAATCCACAGCAGCAGCAGCAGTAAGTGTTTCACCATGTGGTTAGTTAAGCAGCTCCTATCACACAGTTTAAGGAGCCGCTGTGTGTGCCTGGCGGGGCTCCAGAGCACACAGCGGAGCGGAGCGGGGCCCGGCCCGGCCCCTTCCTGCGTTTGTTCTGGAGCTTTGATTTGGGCCAAGATGTCTCGGCCCTCATTCCAGCCTGCTGAGAGAGGTCAGACACCGCTGCCACCCAGGGAAGTCTGAGGAGAGCCGGGGTGGACGGGGTCGGCATGGCGACGTGACTCCCTGTGTGTGTGTGTGTGTGTGTTCTTGTACGTCCTACATAGTGGGGACCAGGACACGTTTTTGACCAACAGAGTGAGGACATTTTTGCAAAGTGAGGACATTTCGGCCGGTCCTCACTTCTTTGAAGGCTTTTTTTTTTTTTTTTTTGAGATTTCAGACTTTGTTTTAAGGGTTAAAGGTTACATGATGATGATAATTAACTGAAACTGTATTGTGTGGTTACAAAACTAACTAAAATTATAGTGAAAATGTCCTTCGTTTTTCATCTTTGTCAACTTTTTTCATACATGATGAAGATGGATCAGACAAAGGAAATAAAGGCAAAATTTACTGTGACCTCTTTTAATCTCCCACCCAACAAATACCCCATTACAAAACACTAAAACTAATAAAAACTAAACTAAAACTAAAGCATTTAAAAAAAATAAAGACTAAACTAAAACTAGCAAACTCACTCTAAAAACTCATTAAAACTAACTGGATATGAAAACAAAAAATGACAACGAAATTAAAACTAAAACTGATTAAAAAAAAATCCAAACTATTATAACCTTGCAAGGGAATACACTGTTCCAATGAGGGTCCTCACAAAGATAGAAGTACAAGAATGTGTGTGTGTGTGTGTGTGTGTGTGTGTGTGCAGTAATGGAGTCATTCCTCTCCTCTATAGTTAGCCGTCCTGTCACTGTTTCCTGTCCACCACGCCCCCCGTCCACCAGACTCTCTCTTATTAACACACGATGGGGAAATACTCACTACTACCACACTTAATACACTACGATAAAACTCCACTACAAGTAACATGATTATTTTCATGAGGTATTATTCTGCTGATTTTATATGATTAATTGATCATTTTGTAATGCTCTGAGTGAACCACAGATTAGGATTATTATCACAACATTATTTCCAAGATCAATAACTTTAACATTAATGATTGCATTACTTTAAAAATAAAATTGTATCAGTCTTCTATAAATTCTACTGTGGACTTGATCCAAGCCTATGTGTATATATCCATGTGTGCAGACAGATAGGTGCAACAAAAATGTCTCATGAAGGTACTAAAATGTCAGAATAAATTGGTGAGTTCACTGTAAGGCCTGCATACATGGAGCATTACATGGAGCATCTCTTTACTATAATCTTTTTTGTTTTTGTTTTTTCACCTTTGTCAATTGTGTATTTTATTGCACTTTATGCACTGTTATGTGAAGTACTTTGCCGCGGCTCAGTCGTCTCTAAATGCACTATAGAAATACAAATTTGACTTTGACTTTGACTATAATCACATAATGTTTCAAACCCAGACTTAAAACATTATTAAAAACATATTTATTCTCCTTGGTGTTCAGTCCCAGCGAGGCAAGATTCCTTGGCTTTCTTACCTTTTTCTTTTATTCTTTTATTTCCTTTTAAACTCTAACTCTGTTTTTAGATTGAGTTTCTATCAATATTTTATTGTTTTTTTTAGTATTTTATTGATTTATTGTTTTTCATTTATTACTATATTTGTATTTGATTTTTTTTTAATAACTGTACAGCATTTTGGTCAACTGAGGTTGTTTTAAATGTCTATAAATAAACTTTGACTTGACTCAACTCTATGAAGTCTCGGGCTATTTTGTCCATCTTTGAATCCTTTACTTTGTGTCTTCTGTGGGTTTTTTTTTTTGTCATTTTGTGTCTTTTTTTGGTCATTTTGTGTCTTTTTTAGTCCTTTAGTCCAACATAAAATGTGATTTTGAATCTTTTTTTTTTTTTTACCTTCAAAACATTATACATATAAGAGGGTTCCATCCAGTTCTATCATTTGATACTAAATCTATTTGAGCTTGTCTCCAGTTTTACTTGGTATATCATCATCAAACTGAAACTGGCCTCATGGAGTTTACAGCCAGAACTTTAGAGGTAAATTTACAGTAGGGCTCCACGCTGCTTTGTTTTCTAGTCTGGATGGAGTCAACAAGTCTGGATTATTTGGAGCTTCTGGAGACTCCAGAGGGTTAATAATGTTTATATTACATTATAAATAGCCATAGTATTGCTTCATTTGGGTTCAGAGCACATAATCATTATTCACATGAGTGAACTCATTGGTGCAGAGAGTAAACATATGGAGTCTCGGGCTATTTTTTCCATTTTTGAATCCTTTTCATGTCTCTTTGTGTCTTTGTAAGTCATTTTGTTTCTTTATTGGTCATTTGTATCTTTTTTTGTGTCTTTTTTGGTCATTTTGTGTCTTCTTTTAGTCATTTTGTGTCTTTGTTTAATCATTTTGTGTCTTTTTTTAGTCATTTTGTGTCTTTTTTGTCATTTTGTGTCTTTGTTTAATCATTTTGTGTCTTTTTTTAGTCATTTTGTGTCTTTTTTTGTCATTTTGTGTCTTTGTTTAATCATTTTGTGTCTTTTTTTAGTCATTTTGTGTCTTTTTTGTCATTTTGTGTCTTTTTTGGTCATTTTGTGTCTTTTTTTGGTCATTTTGTGTCTTTTTGTTGGTCATTTTGTGTCTTTCTTTGGTCATTTTGTGTCTTTGTTTCATCATTTTGTGTCATTTTTTGTCTTTTCGTTGCTCATTTTGTGTCTTTTTTTGGTCATTCTGTCTTCTCATTTTGTCTTTTTTGGTCATTTTTTGTGTTTTTGTTGGTCATTTTGTGACTTTTTTGTCATTTTGTGTCTTTTTGTTGGTCATTTTGTGTCTTTGTTCAGTCATTTTGTGTCTTTTTTGTCATTTTGTGTCTTTTGTTGGTCATTTTGTGTCTTTGTTTAATCATTTTGTGTCTTTTTTTTGTCATTTTGTCTAAGACTCCAGAGGGTTAATAATGTTTATATTGCATTATAAATAGTCATAGTGAGATTTGGGTTCAGAGCACATAATCATTATTCATAAGAGTGAACTCATTGGTGCATAAACACTCTTACATAATCTGCACTGACCTCATAGAGACTCTAGACTCTAAAATATTTCTGCATAGTGTTAATATCCAGCCTCCCCTCCCTTTCTGGCTCCCTCCACCCCTCCACCCCTCCACCCATGCATCCACCCCTCCACCCCTCCACCCCTCCATCCACCCCTCACCCCTCGTCCCAGGAAGGCCAGCGCGGGGATGACCCTCTCCTGGGCGATGCACTGGAGGATCCTGGGAGCTCCGTACAGGCCGCCCATGCAGGAGGCCAGAGAGGAGACGTAGAGGCCCAGCAGAAAGAGGAAGCCCACCAAGGAGACCTGGAGGAGGAAGGAAAACAAACAGAGGGTGGAAGAGGATGGGGTGGGGTCCTCCGCTCACAACAGCTACACCCAGTCCAGTTCCGCTGCAGCCAGCCCCTTAAGAAAACAATGAACACTCACCGCTGATGGAGACGGACAGGACTCTTTAAATGAGTCAGTTATTGGCTGGAGCAGACTCCATTATTATAATATAAAGGTTTGCAGTAATACTACACACTGCAAAAAGGTGTTTAGTCTAAAACAAGATAAAACACTAAATCTGAGGGAAATAATCTTAATGCAAGGACAGATAATAAAATAAGCATGTTGAACGCTTAAAATAAGATATTTTTAATGGTCATTATGTCTGTTTTGGACATTTTGTGTCTTTTTTGTTCATTTTGTGTCTTTTTTGTCAATTTGTGTCTTTTAAGTGGTTATTATATGTCTTTTTTAGTCATTTTGTGTCTTTTTAATGGTCATTATATGTCTTTTTTGTCATTATATGCATTTTTTGGTCATTTTGTGTCTTTTTTGTCAATTTGTGTCCTTTTAGTGGTTATTATATGTCTTTTTTGGTCATATGTCTTTTTTGGTCATTTTGTGTCTTTTTTGTCAATTTGTGTCTTTTTAGTGGTTATTATATATCTTTTTTGGTCATTTTGTGTCTTTTTAATGGTCATTATGTGTCTTTTTTTGTCAATTTGTGTCTTTTAAGTGGTAATTTTTACGTACATTTTTGGTAATTTTGTGTCTTTTTTGGTCAATTTGTGTATTCTGTGTAAAATGAGAAATAACTCTTAAAACAAGATTTATTTATTTATTTATTAGAAGATTATCGAACAATTTTTTTTTTATCTTGGTAAGAACCAAATAATCATCAGGTCACTCTGCTCGGGCCAGTTCATCACTGCTGGCAGCTTTAATTTATCTTATTTTAAGAGTTAATTTCTTATTTTAAGTGTTCAACATGCTTATTTCTAGATTTAATCATCTTAATTTAATAAATCTTGTCAAGGTAAATTATCTGTCCATGCAGCAAGATCATTTCCCTCAGATTTACTGTTTGATCTGGTTTTTAGACTAAACACCTTTTTTGCAGTGCAGTGTTTGCACACACTGATCCTCAGTGTGATATACTGTATTAACAACAGAAGTCTTTAGGCTCTTGACTAAAACACAAACTGACAACTGGCTGCATCACATCTCACTGGTCTGATCTTCTCCACTCCCACTTTATTTTATGGCTCATCTCAAAGCTGTGAACAGTTATTCTATGTGCATGATATAACCTCTGCTCTGCTCTGCTCACACTAAATCTTCTGACATCAGCTGTCCATATGCAGTTTAAACGGCGGCTCAAGAATGCTGAGTTCAAATGTCAAACCATTCAACAGACGTGTGATAAACACAGTGTGTGAAACTGTTACAGCTTGGTCTGTTTTTAGTTTAAAAAACCTGAAAAAAATGACATAGGCCGTTATATTAAGAGGGTGTCGATATGTAAGACAGTGAGAGAAAGAAATTACAGGTACACTGCAAAAACTGAAATCTAAGTCAGGTTAAATATCTTAGATCAAGGGGTAAGATTCTTAGTCAGCATCTTTTATGTTCCACTGTTTCACTTGTTTTAAGTGTTTTGGTCCTTAATTATGGAAATCAGATATTACAGCTTGTTACTGAGATTTTATGACCTAAACTGAGTAATTACATGCTGGAAACTAGAATATCAAAAGTTACAAAGCTGTTTCATCAACACTTAAAAGACACAAAAAGACACAAAACTACTAAAAAAAGACACAAAATGACCAAAAGACACAAAATTACTTAAAAAAAGACACAAAATTACCAAAAAGACACTAAATTACAAAAAGAAACAAAATGACTGAAAAAAAAATTACTTAAAAAAGACACAAAATGACCAGAAAAAAGACACAAAATTACCAAAAAACCCACAGACTTACCAAAAAAGACACAAAATTATAATAAAAAAGCCACAAAATGACCAGAAAAAGACAAAAAAAATTTAAAAAAGACACAAAATTACCAAAAAAAATACACAAAATTACCAAAAAAGACACAAAATGATCCAAAAAAGACACAAAATTACCAAAAAAAGACAAAATTACTTAAAAAGACACAAAATGATTTAAAAAAAAGACATAAAATGACCAAAAAAAGTAATTAAAGGGACCTTCCACACAACACGGTAAAGTGCCATTCATATAAAACTCACATTAAACTTTCATATCAAGGTGGGGGCCACAAAATATCGTCACGAGGGCCACAATTGGCCCGCGGGCCACAAGTTTGAGACCCCTGTTTTACATAGTTACTGCAGTTTGACTTGATGCACACTTTTCCTAATACTGTCCTACAAAGTCTGTGTTTAGTGGCCTGCGTGGTAGAGTTCTGACAACACGCCTGCTACCTGGCAGTGTGTGAAGGTGCACGACCGCCATGTGGGTTTAAGACCTGAACAACCACAACCAGTGGTGAGGCGTCATGGGGGGAATCCCCCCAGCCGTCCTGTAGGTTAGAGGCCTCTACTGGAACAGAGCAGGATGGAAACAGAGAGAAAGAGAGAGAGAGAGAGAGAGAGAGAGAGAGAGAGAGAGAGAGAGGGAGTTTACCTTTTCAGCGATCAAGAAGTCGTAGCGCAGAGCTTCTCTGGTGCAGATGGCCCCCAGGAGGAAGACAAAGACCAGATACAGGAACCACCTGGGGGTCAGCAGCAGGACATCACAGGACTATTAACCACTGCAGCTTCACCACTATTAATAGGAGAACTGTGTCATCAGCTCCATCAGGAGAGCTGGGAATGTGGCTTTGTTTAGTTTTTTCTCCAGTGGACGTGAGAAATGACAGAAGACGCCACAAAATGATCCGAGAGCTCCATAAAGGAGAGTAAAAACATTTGGAATGAATTATTTCTTTAAAAGTTGGTACTACAACTTGAGTTTTCTGCCAGTGGACCACATCAGACTTGACTGTGGTTCAGTCTGAAGGATCCATTACACTTTCTGTGGACTTTTACAACAGGCCAACTCTGTGGTCTTTGTCTTATTTTACATCCAATGTAGGCCACTTTGACTTCAGTTCTGGTCCTGTGTACTTAATTGTGTCGTGTTTCCATGTGATGTTTCTTATTTTTTTAATATTCTGTGTGTGTGTGTGTGTGTGTGTTCTTGTACTTCCTGCATAGTGAGGACCGGAATACATTTTTACCCCCCAAATACCCCATTACAAAAAACTAAAACTAATGAAAAACCCAAAACCATTATAACCCTTCAAGGGAATTCACTGTTACAATGAGGGTCCTCACAAAGATAGAAGTACAAGAATGTGTGTGTGTGTGTGTGTGTGTGTGTGTGTGTTCTTGTTCTTCCTACATAGTGAGGACCGGAACACGTTTTTAACCAACAGAGTGAGGATATTTCTGCAAAGTGAGGACATTTCGGCCGGTGCATTTTAAAGGCTTTTTTTTTTTTGAGATTTCAGACTTTGTTTTAAGGGTTAAAGGTTACATGATAATGATAATTAACTGAAACTGTATTGTGTGGTTACAAAACTAACTAAAATTATAGTGAAAATGTCCTTCGTTTTCGTCTTTGTCAACTTTTTTTCATACATAATGAAGATGGATCAGACAAAGGAAATAAAGGCAAAATTTACTGTGACCTCTTTTAATCTCCCACCCAACAAATACCCCATTACAAAAAACTACAACTAACAAAAACTAAACTAAAACTAAAGCATTTAAAAAAAAAATTCACAACAAAATTAAAACGAAAACTAATGAAAAGTCCAAAACTATTATAACCTTGCAAGGGAATTCACTGTTCCAATGAGGATCCTCACAAAGACAGAAGTACATGAATGTGTGTGTGTGTGTGTGTGTGTGTGTGTGTGTGTGTGTGTGTGTGTGTCGTCATACGAGGTGAAGACAGCTGCCAGTGTTCCCACAGGGATGTTGTGTTCAGGCCGCTGAAGGTCTGAGCTCATGTTGAAGCCTGCCATAACCCCTACACACACACACACAGAAAAACCACAAAAATGTACACAACATACTGTACAATACAACACTATTTTTACACTGCATATGTAGCCACAAGAATTAAAAAGACAGCTGTGTTGACAGTTTAAAACTTTTAAAGCTGGGGTGTGCAGTTTTCTACAAAAGGCATAAAAAAAGACCTATCCTGTCCTAAGACTACGGTGGCCCTGAGAGCTCACAGCGCTGCAACTTAAGAAAACACATGCAAATACACAAAACACAAGCAAACTGAGAAAACATCTTCATCAGTTTGAAAAAAAAACAAGCGCAGCATTTAGAAAACGCTGCAAAGACCACAACACAACAGAAGTGTTTCTAGAGGACACTAAAAAGTGATGCACAAGTCTGGACATGCTTGATATTATCATGTTATTTCATGATAATGATATTTTCATGTTATAACGTGATATATAGCGTTAGCCTTCTAGCCCGTATCAACCACATTGCAGTTAAACAAATCAAATAAATGATTGATACATATTTTAGTTGGTCTCTCTCAATGGCACCCAGTTGGTCTTGGTCTTGCTAGCCCGCTAAAGTTAGCATGCTATTGATCGCCGGATAACGTTAGCACACTATGATCAGTCACTAATGTTAACATGCTATTGATCACTGGATAATGTTAGCATGCTATGATCAATCACTAATGTTAGCATGCTATGATCAGTCACTAATGTTAGCATGCTATGATCAGTCACTAACGTTAACATGCTATTGATCGCCGGATAACGTTAGCATGCTATGATCAGTCACTAATGTTAACATGCTATTGATCACTGGATAATGTTAGCATGCTATGATCAGTCACTAACGTTAGCATGCTATTGAACGCTGGCTAACGTTAGCATGCTATGATCAGTCACTAACATTAACATGCTATTGATCGCCGGCTAACATTAGCATGCTATGATCAGCCGCTAACCTTAGCAGCCTAGGATCGTTATAACGTTATAATGTAAAATTATAATTATCTTGAAATAACGTGATAATATCAAGCGTGTCTAGACGTGTGCATCACTTTTAAGTGTCCTCTGGAAACACTTCTGTTGTGTTGTGCATTTTCTGAATGCTTTTCTTGTGTTGTCAAATTGATGAAGACGTTTTCTGTATTTGCATGTGTTTTCTTAAGTTGCAGCGCTGTGAGCTCTCAGGGCCACCGTATAAGCCCCTCCCACCAAGTATTGGTCATTCATTTCAACCATCATCATCATTCAGTGTTACCTGCAAGTTTTTCCCACAATATTAGATCAGAAACAGCTGACTGGCTCCATCTCACCTGTAGCAGCAGGGAAGAAGACTCCAAAGACGGTGAAGAAGGTTTCTCCTGGTGTGTAGTCTGGCAGCGTGTTGCTGCTGAGCAGCCGGGCTGAATAACCGATGAACCCGTGATCTAAAGAGAGACGACACAGAGCACAGGAACTGACGTCAGGACTACCAGCAGCATCACTGATTAACAGTCAAACGTATCCATAGCAACTATTAGGGCTGGGCGATATATCGATATGAAAAATAAATAGATATATTTGAAATGTGATATGGAATTAGACCATATCACATATATTTCTTTCTTTCTATATAAATGCTGCCCTTACTAGGGTTTGTCATATTTAGTTATTTTGTAATGTTCCTTATTCTTTTTTCATATAAATATATTTAGTTGAGACAAAAATTGGCCTATTTTATTTCATAGGCTATTTTTATTTAAGTTGTTTTTTTATTTAAATGTGCACTTTATGGAGCTTTGATTTAAAAAAAAAAAAAAAAAAAAGGTTCTCCTGTTGTTATACAGTATTTATGTTCATTTAAATATAGCCTAACAAAATAAACAATATATGCAAAAATACACATTTTGGCTCCTACAGTTTGAACAGAAAGACACGGTGTCATATTAATAACTTGATTTATATGGGATTTGATAAGATATACAATGTATTACACATTTGGAATTAACTGGGTAATGGGAATGGATTGTGTTCTTTTTCAGATTTGTTTCTGTAATTGAGGTTTTGTGATACATTATCCTTTGGGAATCTCTTAACACTGCATCTTTGGTGTATTTTTATTCATATATTCATGTTTTTTCTCAAAAGATACAAATTCAGGGACATTATAGAAAACACATTCATAGCTCTGAATGTGTGCAGCCCTCCACCAAGTCATGTCCTAATGTTAACATTTTGGCTTGAGGTACAGAGTCGGGAACTCCTTTTTCCTATTATTCCAACACCACATGAATGCAGCACAAATGCCTCATCTTGCAATGTTAATGAAAGTGAAAAACAATTACTGCATCCGCCCAATGATTCTGATCTGCTGCTAAACTAAATGGACTCCTTCTTAGTAAATGCTACATCCTTAAATTGATAAATTGTATGATAATCTGGCCATTTTCTATAATAATAATCCTGCTGACAAACAAACAGACAGACAGACAAAACACACCAAAAACAAAACCTCCCTGGAGGAAATGATGCATATAGATTAGATGAAATTGCTTTAAATGTGTTTCTAATAATAAATTCTGATAACAAAGATGAGACTTTTAAATAAACTTGTTTTCCCCCAACGGCTACAGTTATGATTTAACTGTGATTTATAAGTGTTTTTCCATTTTCTTGGTTTAATTTTCTTTCTTCCTTGGTGAGTTTTTGCACTGGAGAAGCAGAAAATAACTAGAAATATAAACACATCATGTCTGAAAAGGGGGGTTTTCTGAGAAAAGACCTCTGATACCAGACACCAGGTTTCTAAAAATATATATATGCCATAAATCATGCTAAAATGTAGAGGTTTCATACTGGAAAAAAATGTGCACTGCAAATGATTTGTTTCTTACCAAGATAAAGAAAAATTAGATTTAGAAATGTTCAATAATTTATCTTGTTTTAAGAGTTAATTTCTTATTTTAAGCGTTCAACATGCTTATTTCTAGATTTAATAATCTTAATTTAAGAAATCTTGTCAAGTGAAATTATCTGTCCATGCAGAGTTATTCTGGTTTTATGTTGTTTTATTCTGGTTTTAACTGATTTTATTCTGGTTTTATGTTGTTTTATTCTGGTTTTAACTGATTTTATTCTGGTTTTATGTTGTTTTATTCTGGTTTTAACTGATTTTATTCTGGTTTTATGTTGTTTTATTCTGGTTTTATGTGGTTTTATGTGATTTTATTTTGGTTTTATGTGATTTTATTTTGGTTTTATGTGGTTATATTCTGGTTTTATGTGATTTTATTTTGGTTTTATGTGATTTTATTCTGGTTTTAACTGATTTTATTCTGGTTTTATGTGATTTTATTCTGGTTTTATGTGGTTTTATGTTGTTTTATTCTGGTTTTATGTTGTTTTATTTTGGTTTTATGTGATTTTATTCCGATTTTATGTGGTTTTATTCTGGTTTTATGTTGTTTTATTCTGGTTTTATGTGGTTTTATTCTGGTTTTATTCTTGTTTTAAGAGTTAATTTCTTATTTTAAGCGTTCAACATGCTTATTTCTAGATTTAATAATCCTAATTTAAGAAATCTTGTCAAGTGAAATTATCTGTCCATGCAGTTGTTTTATTCTGGTTTTATGTGATTTTATTACAGCTTTATGTGGTTTTATTCTGGTTTTAACTGATTTTATTCTGGTTTTATATTGTTTTATTCTGGTTTTATGTGATTTTATTCTGGTTTTATGTTGTTTTATGTTGTTTTATTTTGGTTTTATGTGGTTTTATTCTGGTTTCATATGGTTTTATTCTGGTTTTATGTGATTTTATTTTGGTTTTATGTTGTTTTATTCTGGTTTCATGTGATTTTATTTTGGTTTTATGAGATTTTATTCTGGTTTTATGTGGTTTTATTCTGGTTTCATGTGGTTTTATTCTGGTTTTATGAGATTTTATTCTGGTTTTATGTGGTTTTATTCTGGTTTCATGTGGTTTTATTCTGGTTTCATGTGGTTTTATTCTGGTTTTATTTGATTTTATTCTGGTTTCATGTGGTTTTATTCTGGTTTCATGTGGTTTTATTCTGGTTTTATGTGATTTTATTCTGGTTTTATGTGGTTTTATGTGGTTTTATTCTGGTTTTATGTGGTTTTATGTGATTTTATTCTGGTTTTAACTGATTTTAATCTGGTTTTATGTTTTATTCTGGTTTTAACTGATTTTAATCTGGTTTTATGTTGTTTTATTCTGATTTTATGTGATTTTATTCTGGTTTTATGTGGTTTTATTCTTGTTTTAAGACTTAATTCCTTATTTTAAGCGTTCAACATGCTTATTTCTAGATTTAATAATCTTAATTTAAGAAATATTGTCAAGGTAAATTATCTGTCCATGCAGCAAGATCATTTCCCTCAGATTTACTGTTTGATCTGGTTTTTAGACTAAACACCTTTTTTGCAGTGCAACAACTGGTACATGAGTATAGGATGCTATTGTTACTCAACTTTCTTTATTCCTCCAGATATATCACAACTCTACCTGCAGTGAGTCTGTTTAAAGCTCTCAGTCTGCAGGCTGGCCTCGGTTACAGCACCGGACATTTCCCTCTTGGTTATCTTGCGATGGGAAAGAATGTGTTCTCTCAGATTAATGACATGTTTATCCAAAAGGAAGTCGCCACCCTTTTCAGAAGCTCAGCAGCTTCCAAGTTAGAGAGAAAAAAGAATGAGAGTGAGCGAGAGAGGGAGACAGAGAGTGAGAAAAAGGAGAGAGAGAGAGAATAAGAACGCTCTTTTTTTTCTTCTCTGCTTTTGTTTTAAACAAAAGCCAAAACCATAAGAGCTGCTTAGACTACTTACTCCGAGAGCACATGTTCTCCAGGACAGACAGGAGTTTAAGGAGTCTGTGAAAGCGGACTTCAAATAGAAGTAGATGCCCAAACTCTGGTTCCCTGTGTGACCCTGTGGGGCCGCCCTCTGTCTAAACAGCCAAATCTAACAGAGTTCATGTCTGCTCCAGAGACTCCACACCCTTATTACAGCATGCTCTTCCAACAACAGAGAACTTTCTGTGAGCTCACATGTATTGTTTGGATGTACTGTGTGCCAGAGAATTCGATCTAAAAAAAAAAAACTGATTGCAAACAAATATGTAGAAGTAAGTTTTCCTTGTTCCATTCCTCATATATTGCTTCTAAACCAGGGATGGGCAACTTAAATGCTGCAGGGGGCCACAGTTTATCATGTTCACGACCACAGGGCCACATATAGGAGCGTGCATTTAACCAGATATGATGAAACTGCAGTTTTAAATATGTTTACAGTGCAGTAACTTAACATATTTCATGCTCAAATGCATGTACACTGCAAAAAAGGTGTGTCTAAAAACCAGATCAAACAGTAAATCTGAGGGAAATGATCTTGCTGCATGGACAGATAATTTACCTTGACAAGATTTCTTAAATTAAGATTATTAAATCTAGAAATAAACTAATTTACTTAAAAAAGAAACAAAATTACCAAAAAAAGACACAAAATTATTAGAAAAAGACACAAAAATATTTTAAATAGACACAAAATTATTACTTCTGTGAGCTCAGATGTATTGTTTGGATGCACTGTGTGCCAGAGAATTTGATCTAAAAAAACCCAAAACTGATTGCAAACAAATATGTAGAAGTAAGTTTTCCATGTTCCATTTCTCATACCATGCTGCTACACAGCAAAATCTGTAGTGTTGTTTTTTCAGTGTTAATAATTTAGAGTTGGTGAGTGTTGATTTTGGAGTTGTTTTAACACTTTTAGTGATCAAAAAGCTGCCAGCGTTGTTACATGTTAACACCTGAGTTAGATTCACTTCAGTTGGAGTTGATTTTCAGATTTAGTGACTTGTATGTTCGGCTAAAGACAGAATGCACTTTTAATGTATCGTAAAACAAAGCAATGAATGTTAATTATCACATGAGTGTACGGAAATACAATTATTTTAGGGTTAAAATACACTTTAATGTGTCAAAGTAACACAATGTATGTTAAAAATTAACACTCACAGTGAAAGGGAATAACACAATTTGGAGTTAAAAGTGCACTTATGTGGTGTCATAAAACAACACCAAGGGTGTCAAATATTTAATACGATTAAAGAAAAACTCAGAATCCGTGAGAACTATATGAACTCAGAACAAGTATTACATTTAACACTCTGTGAGTTGAATTAACACTCCCGATTTTGCTGTGTAGATCAGGGATGGGCAGCTTAAATGCTGCAGGGGGCCACAGTTTATCATGTTCACTACCACAGGGCCACATATAGGAGCGTTCACTTAACCAGATATGATGAAACTGCAGTTTTAAATATGTTTACAGTGCAGTAACTTAACATATTTCATGCTCAAATGCATGTACACTGCAAGAAAGGTGTGTCTAAAAATATATGATCATGTTATGCTTCCAATTGATTAAATAGTGTGAAACTGAAGTCTAACTTCTTATCTTTCGAACTGTATATTGTTTTAACCGTGTACGTTAGCCTCGGGTTTACCAGAGTCGGCTAAAGGACGCTAACGCCGCTGAATTAGCCGTGAGCTAACTGTATCCTACATCAGACACTTTGATCTCCTCACTGTAAAACAATAAAACAATAAATCAATAAAACAATGGAGGCTGCTGAGTTTTTTGGGGGAAATTGGATGTTTCTGGGTAATCCAAATAAATATCACCGTTATCAACCATTGTTATCAACACACCCAGACCGTTCAGTAAAAATACAGATGGACTTTAAGATCATCCCCCGAGTGTTCTTGCTGCTTTCTCTCATCAGAGTTACTTTTGTATTGTAACTAGACATGTAAATCTCCATGTACATGAATGAAATTCCACATGTAGATTGTTAAATATGTATAAATCAATTATACCTCCACTGGTGGTGGAGATGTTATTTAAAATTAATGTGAAAACACCGGAAAGTGCGGCATTGCAGATGTGTCCAATTTGGGATACAGGGGATACACAAAACTACTAAAAAAACACATAAAATGACAGTAAAAAACTAAATTACTTAAAAAAAGACGCAAAATGACCCAAAAATACACAAAATTTCTAAAAAAAAGACACAAAATTATTTTTAAAATGACACAAAATTACAGAAAAAAAACTTAATTACTTAAAAAAGAAACAAAATGACCAAAAAAATACACAAAATGACCAAAAAAGAATCAAAATTATTTTAAAAAAGACACAAAAAATACACAAAATTACAACCCCCCCCACAAAATTACCAAAAAAAAGACAGAATAACCAAAAAGACAAAAAATTATTTTAGAAAAAGACAAAAATTATTAAAAAAGAAATTACAAAAAAAAAAGAAACAAACTTACAAAAGTAATTAAAGGGACCTTCCACAGACAACACGGTAAAGTGCCATTCATATAAAACTCACATTAAAGTTTCATATCAAGGTGGGGGCCACAAAATATCATCACGAGGGCCACAATTGTGAGTTTGATCCCCTCCTGCTCTCCAGTATTATATAGTAAAGTGTTCTGCAGCGTGCGGCTCTTCTCTGAACTCAACATTCCTCTGATACTGGAATGTTACTCAGATTACAGCAGCCTCTCCCTCCATCAGCTGACCTCCTGCTCTCCCACTCTAACCAGTATAAACTCCTCATGGAGACCAGTGTGGTGTCCCAGAGGTGGGGCAGGTCCCACTGGGATGACTGGGACTATATATTATATTGTGGATCAGAGGGAGGGATGATGTAGCTCTCTGGAGGCGCAGCAGCTTCAGATCTCAGTTCCGGCTTTCGCTCTTTGTCATTTACCAAAAATGTGGGTGAGTCTGGTTAACACCCTAAACCCCAGACCCAAGCGGCACATTAGGGCTTCCTGTTGTGTGGAGAAAAGGCTCCAAGGAGAACATGTCAGACTGTATTTCATCTGAGCATCACAATCAGAGCGTTTAGTGGTTGGATTGTTTGGCTGCAGACACAATATGTTGGCAGTATTTAGTGACCAGACTCAATCATTTACTGCACAAAGACTACAATCCAGGGATGAAGTTACTCCCATCAGAGATGATGGAGCACGACTCAGAGCTGTCTGACATGTTGCAACAATTAAACTCCACCTGTCACAGCTGCACACTGCAAAAAAAAGGTGTTTAAAAAACAGATAAAAACACTAAATCTGAGGGAAATGATCTTGCTGCATGGGCAGATAATTTACCTTGACAAGATTTCTTAAATTAAGATTATTAAATCTAGAAATAAGCATGTTGAACACTTAAAATAAGAAATTAACTCTTAAAACCAGATAAATTAAAGCTGCCAGCAGTGATGAACTGGCCCGAGCAGAGTGACCTGATGATTATTTGGTTCTTACCAAGATAAAAAAAAACTTAAGATTTAGAAGTGTTGGATAATCTTGTTAAAAAATATCTTGTTTTAAGAGTTATTTCTCATTTTACACACAATACACAAATTGACCAAAAATTACCAAAAATATATGTAAAAATGACCTCTTAAAAGACACAAATTGACCAAAAAAGGCACAAAATTGACCAAAAAAGACATATAATGACCATTAAAAAGACACAAATTGACAAAAAAAACACAAAATGACCAAACAAGAAATAGAATGACCACTAAAAAGACACAAATTGACCAAAAAAGACACAAAATGAACAAAAAAAGACACAAACTGACCAAAAATATATGTAAAAATGACCGCTTAAAATAAGAAATTAACTCTTCAAACAAGATAAATGAAAGATGCAAGCAGGGATGAATGTTTTTATCTGGTTTTTAAACACCTTTTTTTGCAGTGTAGTGACTCTGTTTTTGAGCTCTACAGCCTCTACTATCGTCAGTGTGAAACCCAGAGTCTGATCCAGCTCTAACCTGGACTGCTGCACCACTCCCAGCCTCCAGCTCTTCATATTTCAGTGGGCAGAGACCACTCTACAGTCCTGAAGGCTGTGGGAGAACCGGCCCTAATGACTCCTCCAGGTTTTTCCAATTAGCTGCTTCTGTGTGTGTTGTGGTGAGCTCATGGCTGGCAGAGCAGCAGCAGGTCCTCTAGCTGGTAGAGCAGCAGTTAGTCTGAACCAGAGCCACTTCCTGTCTAGAGGAGCCACAGATCATGTGGTCAGTCTGATAACATGTCCTCTAATGGACACGCTGAGACGCTGCAGATTAGATATTCAGAGACACTAGACCTCTGTTGGCTTCACTGGAAAATACAACACAGGCCAAAAGTTACTAAGCAGCGTGATTATTATATAAAGAGTCACTTATTAGAACACCTTTTTATTTTAATTATCAGGTCTTTGGGTTTTTATTGCTTAGACTTTGTGTATCTTTGATTTGATCTATTTGACACAGTTTTAAAAGAAAGAAAATAACATAATAACAACAACTAGAAAATTTCCTCTGGGGAAATTCTGAAAGGGCCACGGGGGCTACTGCCGGTGTGTGTACACTATGATGAGATTCTTCAGAGATTTCAAACTATGCCCTTTAACCTCAAAATGTGTGTGCGTGTGTGTGTGTGTGTTTGAAACATGTGTATGCATGTGTGAGGAGTGTGCGCGCTTACGCGCATGTGTGTGTGTATCTGTAACTGTAATCACATCAAAGATCAAAGGCAATCAGATCAAAGCAATCAACAGAAATAACTGACACCACCTGTCGAATGTTCCGGAAGCGTTGAGCGTCCTGAGTTCTTCCTGAACGACTACATATGGGGTTTTTTTGGAGAAAAATGAAAAAATAGCTTTGTTAGAGCAATCTAAAAAAACTGTCACATCTCCCTTTTTCAGAAATCTTCCTGCGTTTTTAATATGAGACCCAATGAGGCTGTTGGTGGTGTTGGTGGCGCATCTGTGCGTCCTACGCCCAAACTATAACTCTGACAGCTTTACCAGAGGATTGTGAGGGAGAAGACAAATTTTCCTACGTTTCTATGTATGAATTATTTCTGTAGAGTGGAATTTGCGGCCTGGAGCGCAGTTTTCAAATGTATTTTTTGACAGTTTTTTCTCTCCCTCTACACTCTGGCGATGATGTCACACACTGTGACACGAAGATTCCGTGCAATACACACCCATTATAATCTCAGAATTTCTCCAAAAATGATCATGGTCATTGAACAGGGATTGATAAAAAACTATATGACCTATCGAAACGTGGATTAATACACCGATACACAAGACTTGTGTCTACTGTTTAAAGTTTAAATGGAGTCTCTAGGTGAAATTATGCCGGAGAAGTAGACGTTTAAAAATCTCAAATTATTGTTCTTTTTCGCTTATTTTTTGTCGCCCGTCCCATTCATTTCAATGCAAAATTATATTCCGTAGAGAAAAGTAATAGCACACCGATCCCGATCAAAGAGCAAGTTTTGATATATAATTTGTCCTGCAACTCTTCAAGTTGTAGGACTAGTAGCGGGACGAAATTGCGTCCGGAAGAGGAAGAAGAAAAAATCCACAGTATAACAGTAGTGCTCGGTGCGATTGCCCCGAGGCCCTGACAATACAATACAATACAATTTATAAATTCCATATATATATATATATATATATATATGGCCTGTAGTGTATGTTTGTAGAAATTACAGTAAAACACTGTCAAATTGTTTGAGAAATACACTGTAAAAAATGAAAAACCGTAAATGTATATATCAGCCAAAACAGTATTTTTTACTGTTTCTTTTTTAAATACATCACTCCACTATAGAATACTCTGGCACCGTGTTTGTAACAAAAATATACTGTAATATATATACAAGCCGTCGCTGTAATTTTTGCATTTATTTGTTGTAAAAATACTTTTTCTAACTGTTAAATGTACTAAACACCATATCTCTAACAGAAATATACTGTCATATTTAATGGTAAAAATCTTTAATTCATGCAGCATTTATAAAGTATTTTCTTGTCAATTATGTGACAGAACAGCGTTTCTTTCGATGGAAAAACGTTTTATTTTTTATGGTAAAATTTGGAATAAAATGGCAATCTTAAATGTGAAATTTTAGTTTTAATGTTTGTGTTGGCCCCTGGAGTTGACATCTACCTTATTCTGTGAAAATGCACTCTCTGCTACTGTCTTTATGTCTGACGACTTGTTGTGTTGGTATCATGGAGGTGGTGTTATATATGGACATGAACTCCACCTTTAGACTGACCTGATTTCCTGGTTTCAACAGACTTAAGGACCTGTGGAGTGACAGATTATGGCGAGTCCTTCCTGCACTGTAAAAAAAAAAATGTCTAAAAACCAGATAAAAACAGTAAATCTGAGGGAAATGATCTTGCTGCATGGACAGATAATTTACCTTGACAAGATTTCTTAAATTAAGATTATTAAATCTAGAAATAAGCATGTTGAACACTTAAAATAAGAAAGTAACTCTTAAAACAAGATAAATTATCCAACACTTCTAAATCTAAGTTGTTGGTAAGAAACAAGGTTATTATGGTTAATGAAAACTAGCGAAATATCGAAAACTAGAATTGAAAAAACATTTTCTTTAACTGAAATAAAAATAAAAACTAGTTTTTAAAAAAACGGTAACTAACTGAAAATGTATTTTGTGGTTACAAAACTAACTAAAACTAACTAAAATTATAGTGAAAATGTCCTTCGTTTTCGTCTTTGTCAACTTTTTTCATCCGTTAACCTTTTTGGTTGATATGAAATCTATTTCATCGTTCTGGTTTTATGACTAAATAAACTTATTGGGGCTGAGATGGATCAGACAAAGGAAATAAAGGAAACATTTATTGTGACTTTATTGAATATGGCACCCAACAAATACCCCATTAGAAAAAAAATAAAACTAATTCAAAAAATTGTCAAATTTACGAGAAGTGACACATTTACAAGAAAAAAGTGAAAAATGTAAAGAAAAAATTGTCAAATTTTCAAGAAAAGAAATGACAAATTTACGAGAAAAAGTGACGAATTTACAAGAGAAAAGTGACGAATTTACAAGAAAAAAGTGAAAAATTTAAGAAAAAATTTAAGAAAATATTGTCAAATATACGAGAAAAGAAGTGACAAATTTACCAGAAAAGTGACAAATTTATGGGGAAAAAGTAACAAATTTAACAAAAAACAAAAACAAAATACCCCATTACAAAAAAACTACAACTAATAAAAACTAAACTAAAACCAAGCATTTTCCAAAAAAACTCACTCTAAAAACTCATTAAAACTAACTGGATTTGAAAACAAAAAATCACAACAATATTAAAACTAAAACTAATGAAAACAACGATGTTGCTGGAAAAAAACAACAACAACCAAAAAACAGCACAGTTAACGATGTCACATGGTTTATATATGT
Organism: Centropristis striata; assembly: GCF_030273125.1. Lineage (NCBI taxonomy): Eukaryota > Metazoa > Chordata > Actinopteri > Perciformes > Serranidae > Centropristis > Centropristis striata. The sequence goes on along the minus strand of NC_081526.1, from coordinate 3,345,997 downwards.
GTCATTCTTTAGTGTGCACTATAAGTTAAATCTTTATATATAAGCTATAGTGTTTTATTGTGCCTGTTGTGTCGTGTTCACATAAAGACTGGCTCGACTTGTGGAACACTTTTCTCTCCCAGCGACAGGACGTTGATAATCAGTGAGAACAGGAAACGTGGGAAGGAATTTCTGACGGCCAGCAAAAGAATACAATCTCCTCAAAAAAGGCAACATTTCCTCACCACAGAATTAAAAAAAGAGAAAAGAAAAGAAAAGAAAATGTCTCAACAAACACAATCACAACAGTCTCAGACTTGCTTAAACCACAAGAAATCAACACAGAAATCAGCACAGTACAAAGTTGTTGTTTTTTTTTACTAAAAAAAAGTTCTTTTTAGAGAAAAAACAGGTCAACTGACAGAAATGGCCAAAAGTTTGGATAATAAAGGTTGGTACTCTGACACCAGCCTCATAAAAAATGAACTGTGAGGGTCTGGTCTCAGAACAGGACTATTGATAATAATAAGTGATACGACAGTGACACCTAGTGGCCTGAACAGGTTACTGCAGGCACCACCAGTCAACAGTCTCTCTACTCAACTTTATTTATAAAACACTTTAAAAACAACCACAGCCACAACAAAGTGCTGTACATAAACAAGCAAACAAGAACAATAAAATGAATAAAACAGGAAATAAACCCTTAGAGAATTTGTAGACACAAAACTCATTTTTGCTTGTTTGTTTTTCCTTGGTTTGTGTTTTAACTGTCATTTTTAAAAGTGTTTTGTATTTGCTGCTGCCTATCGGCCAGGTCCCCTTTGAAGAGGTTCTTAATCTCAACGGGGGTTTCCTGGTTAATTAAAGGTTAATATTATTATTATTATTATTATTATTACTATTATTATAAAACGTCTTTCCTGGGTATTTTGTGTCTCTTTTTGGTAATTTTTGTGTCTTTTTTTGGTAATTTTGTGTCTTTTTTTTGGTAATTTTGTGTATTTTTGGTCATTTTATGTATTTTCTTGGTTATTTTGTGTCTCTTTTGGTAATTTTATGTCTGTTTTTGGTCATTTTTGTGTCTTTTTTTTGGGGGTAATTTTGTGTCTTTTTTGGTCATTTTACATCATTTGTTTGGTAATTTTATTTATTTCCTTGGTATTTTGTGTGTCTGTTTTTTGGTAATTTTGTGTATTTTTGGTCATTTTATGTATTTTTGGTCATTTTATGAATTTTCTTGGTTATTTTGTGTCTCTTTTGGTAATTTTATGTCTCTTTTTGGTCATTTTTGTGTCTTTTTTTGGTCATTTTGTGTATTTTTTTGGTCATTTTTGTGTCTTTTTGGTCATTTTATGTATTTTCTTGGTTATGTTGTGTCTCTTTTGGTAATTTTACATCATTTGTTTGGTAATTTTATTTATTTCCTTGGTATTTTGTGTGTCTTTTGGTCATTTTGTGTGTTTTTGGTCATTTTGTGTCTTTTATGGTCATTTTTGTGTCTTTTATGGTAAATTTACGTCCTTTTTAATAACACGTGAACCCCCCCTGCCGGTCCTACCAGGGTCCAGGTGTGTGAAGGTGCCGATGACGAAGTCCAGCGTGGAGACAGCGAGCACGGCGAGCAGCAGCAGCTGCAGCCTGACGATCCACTTGACCCCGGCCAGGTTGATCCCCAGCAGCGCCAGCAGCACCGCCGCAGACATGCCGCGCACCGCCCACTGAGCCTGCAGCCCCAGCAGCTCCGCCACCGACTCAGAGAAACCCGTGATGTACATCGCTCCCGCTACACACTGCAGGGACGGGGGACACAGATTACAGGGACATCTAACCATCAGAATATCAGGAAAAAACTCAATATTTTCTGTCAATCATTTCAGAAAGTGAAACTCATACATTGTATAGATTCATTACACAGAGTGAAATATTTCAAGCCTGTTTTTATTGTAATTTTGGTGTATATATATATATATATATATATATATATATATATATATATATATGTATAATGTTTGAGTTTCACTTTCTGAGATGTACCTGTAATCTATAGTGTAAAAGGATTTATTGTCCGTGGTTACCAAGAAAATACATAAAATGACCAAAAGAGACACAAAATACCAAGGAAATACATAAAATAACTAAAAAATTATGTAAAATTACCAAAAATGACACAAAATTACCAAAAGAGACACAACATAACCAAGAAAATACATAAAATTACCAAAAAAGGACATAAAATGACCAAAAAAAAGACACAGAAATTACAAAAAAAGACACAAAAATGACCAAAAACAGACATAAAATTACAAAAAGAGACATAAAATACCAAGGAAATACATAAAATTACCAAAAGAGGATGTAAAATGACCAAAAAAAGGGTCTCCTAGGTCTCCTTTTGCATGAATTACTGCATTAATACGGCGTTGACTTCAAAAAACCCAGTGGACCAACAGCAGCAGAGGACATGAACCCAAACCACCACTGACCCAGGACCAGCAGATTATTCTGACCAGCAATATTCTAGTTTTAGACTGACACACTGAGTTTTGTGTTTTCATTATCTTTAAGCCAGAATCATCAAAATTACAATAAAAACAGGCTTGAAATATTTCACTCTATGTGTAATGGATCTATATAATGTATGAGTTTCACTTTCTGGAATGATTGACAAAAAATATTGAACTTTTTCCTGATATTCAAATTTTTTGTACCTGTGTGTAAAGGAAACATAAACAGCCTCTATAAACTGTGGATCAGTGACTCACCTGTCCAAACACATAGAGCAGCCCCACGGTGCCCCCCAGCCGTCCCCCCAGCACCGTGGAGATCATGGAGTAGATTCCTCCACTTCCCACTCCACAGAGCTCACACACTCCGATCCCCGACATCACCGTCACCAAGGCAACCAGAACAACCAGGGACACCAGGAACATCCCCAGAGGCACACCTGTGTTCCCCTGGAGGAGGACGGGAGACAGAGAATATTAGAGGAGGTGGGGAAAAATCATTACAGCTTAGTATAGCGATATTTTGATTGACAATATTACATCAATTAATGGTCGTCAAGTATCGATATTTAATGTCCGACGGCTGGCAGTATTTTTGCTTTGTGTTCAAACTGGCTAATGTGCTTAAAAGTCATATTATTATGTAGGAAAACACTGGAAGGAAACGTCTACTAGTCATATTCTTTTTAACTTTCTCACACTTTTATTTGCTGCTTCTGATCCCTGATTAAAGAAAACTACGACAGAGGAACAGTGCATATTTTTGATAGAATCCTGCATATAAAACCAGGGAAAACATTCACTCTTTACTTTGGCACAGTTAGTAATTATAAAGCAAGTCATTTATGATGAGACGAATCTCCCACTCAGTGAAGAAAGCCTGTCTCCTACATGACAAACTGTGTTTTAGCTGTCAGGTTCAATCTGGATGAAGGTAGTAATTAAGATCCCAGCTGTGTCCTGAGATGACACGCTGGAGTGTTTGGGATCAACTGACAGGCTGACACACACACACTTAATGATGGTGGCAGCTAAAAATAACACTCAACGCTTCAACAGAGGTACACAGGGAGGAATACACACATATAAAAACATCAGTCCTTTAACCTCCATATATTTAACTCAGGGGTCTCAAACTCAAAATGACCCCAAAAGACAAAATGACACAAAATGACAAAAAGAAATACACAAAATTACTAAAAAAGACACAAAATTATTTAAAAGACACAAAATGACTAAACAAAAGACACAAAATGACCAAAAAACCCCACAAAATTACTAAAAATGACACTAAATTACTAAAAAAAGACACACAATGACCATAAAAGACACAAGATGACAGAAGAAAGACACAAAATTATTTAAGACACAAAATGACCAAAAAAAGACACAAAATGACCAAAAAAACCCCACAAAATTACCAAAAAATACACAAAATTACTAAAAAAGACACACAATTATTTAAAAGACACAAAATGACCAAAAAAACCCCAACAAAATTACTAAAAAAAGACACAAAATGACCAAAACCCCCCACAAAATTACTAAAAAAGACACAAAATTATTAAAAAAGACACAAAATTACTAAAAAAGACACAAAATTACTAAAAAAAGACACAAAATTACCAAAAAAATACCCAAACTTACTAAAAGACACAAAATTATTTAAAAGACACAAAATTACTAAAAAAAGACACAAAATTATTTTAAAAAGACACAAAATTATTTAAAAGACACAAAATTACTAAAAAAAGACACAAAATTATTTTAAAAAGATGCAAAATTACCAAAAAAGAAACAAAATTACCAGAAAAAGGAATTAAAAGGCACCTTTTACACACAACAAGTGCCATTCATATAAAACTCACATTAAACTTTCATATCAAGGTGGGGCGTGAGTTTGAGACCGATGGTTTAACTCATATCATGAGTGTTAGAATGTGTGTTTTTATTAAGTTTCTACTCTGTTCATTCCACTCACAGGTTTGCAGCCTCAGTGTCTTTCACCATAAATAAAAGCTGCCCTGTGAGGGAAGCAGATTGTAGCAGACCGTCTGTCTCTAGTTTAAATGTCAAACATATTCCTGTCATACTTGTTGTGAAACCTGATTGTGAGAAACTTTAACCTACAATGTTCTACTCATTCATTCTGGAGCGCTCTGTCCATTACATTTAACTCTGTAAAGCTCTTTACTACGGTGGCCCTGAGAGTCACAGCGCTGCAACTGAAGAAAACACATGAAAATACACAAAACACAAACAAACTGAGAAAATGTCTTCATCAATCTGACAACACAAGAGCAGCATTTAGAAAACAAAGACCACAACACAACAGAAGTGTTTCTAGAGGACACTTAAAAGTGATGCACACGTCTGGACACGCTGCATATTATCACGTTGTTTCAAGATAACAATATTTTCATGTTATAACATGATATGTAGCATTAGCCCGCTAGCCCGTATCAATCACATTGCAGTTAAACAAATGAAATAAATGAATGATACATGTTTTAGTTGGTCTCTCTCAACAGTGCCGAGTTGGTCTTGGTCTGGCTAGCCCGCTAACGTTAGCATGCTATTGATTGCTGGCTAATGTTAGCATGCTGTCATAACCGGCTCTGAGGCTACAAATACGGCATAGGACACAATGGATGTCTAGAAATTAATGACTTTATTAAATTAACTTAAACAGCTGAGGTTATAAGTACAAAAGTGTTTAAGTCAGTAACATCAGTAATGTAAATGTGGATGTGGAGCAATATAAAGTGAGAACAAACACATCAACAGTAGACAGGGACCGTCACAATGCTATCGATCGGCGGCTAACGCTAACATGCTATTGTTCGGCCATTAACGTTAGCATGCTATCGATCGGCGGCTAACACTAGCATGCTATTGATCGGCAGCTAACACTAGCATGCTATCGATTGGCCATTAACGTTAGCACGCTATGATCGTTATAACGTTATATGGTGAAATTATAATTATCTAGAAATAACTTGACAATATCACCAGCGTCTCCAGACGTGTGCATCACTTTTAAGTGTCCTCTAGAAACACTTCTGTTGTGTTGTGGTCTTTGCAGTATTTTCTAAATGTTTCTTGTGTTGTCAGATTGATGAAGATGTTTTCTCAGTTAACTTTTATGTATTTACATGTGTTTTCTTAGGTTGCAGCGCTGTGAGCTCTCAGGGCCACCGTACTTTACACACTCCACAAGAACAGAGAAATATGTTATTGTTCTTGATGTGGCAACAACAAGAAAAAAGTTATTTCTGGCCCTGCAGGACATTTCATACTTCAGGAGAAACTCCATTGCAGAACTCCTGGGAAGTCCTCATAAATAGCCCAGATGATGAGTCAAGAACAGAGACATTTGTTCTCTCTTTTTGGGCTGCAAGAACAAAACTGTAGCTCTAGGAGAGAACACATTTCTCTGTTATTGTGGAGTATTTATTAGCCTTAACTAGCTCGGTCTGTAACAGTAAATGTGCACTGAACAACAACTCTCTGTCATTAAACCACAACACAAACTCATCATATCACTGTGTAACGTGGGAACCTCCGACACTCAAACAGTGTAAATTTAGACTTCGGATGATGACCAAATGAAAAATGACCAAAAGAAAACATTAAATTACCAAAAAATGACACAAAATGACCAAAAAGACACAAAATGACCAAATAATACATTAAATTACCAAAAAAGGGGCACAAAATGACCAAAGGAAAACTTTAAATTACCAAAAAAGGGACACAAAATGACCAAAAAAGACATTAAATGACCAAAAAAGGGGCACAAAATGACCAAAAAAAGACACAAAATGACCAAAAAAAGACATTAAATTACCAAAAAAAGACACAAAATGACCAAAAGAAAACTTTAAATTACCCAAAAAGGGACACAAAATGACCAAAAAAGACATTAAATGACCAAAAAAGGGGCACAAAATGACCAAAAAAAGACACAAAATGACCAAAAAAAGACATTAAATTACCAAAAAAAGACACAAAATGACCAAAAGAAAACATTAAATTACCAAAAAATGACACAAAATGACCAAAAAGACACAAAATGACCAAAAGAAAACATTAAATTACCAAAAAAAGACACAAAATGACCAAAAAAGACATTAAATGACCAAAAAACCCCCACAAAATGACAAAAAAAGACACGAAATGTGCAAAAAGAGACATTAAATTATCAACAAAAACACAAAATGACCAAAAAAAACACATTAAATTACCAAAAAAAGACACAAAATGAGCAAAAAAAGAGAGAGAGAGAACAAATGTGTCTGTTATTGTGGAGTATTTATTAGCCTTAACTAGCTCGGTCTGTAACAGTAAATGTGCACTGAACAACAACTCTCTGTCATTAAACCACAACACAAACTCATCATATCACTGTGTAACGTGGGAACCTCCGACACTCAAACAGTGTAAATTTAGACTTCGGATGATGACCAAATGAAAAATGACCAAAAGAAAACATTAAATTACCAAAAAATGACACAAAATGACCAAAAAGACACAAAATGACCAAATAATACATTAAATTACCAAAAAAGGGGCACAAAATGACCAAAGGAAAACTTTAAATTACCAAAAAAGGGACACAAAATGACCAAAAAAGACATTAAATGACCAAAAAAGGGGCACAAAATGACCAAAAAAAGACACAAAATGACCAAAAAAAGACATTAAATTACCAAAAAAAGACACAAAATGACCAAAAGAAAACTTTAAATTACCCAAAAAGGGACACAAAATGACCAAAAAAGACATTAAATGACCAAAAAAGGGGCACAAAATGACCAAAAAAAGACACAAAATGACCAAAAAAAGACATTAAATTACCAAAAAAAGACACAAAATGACCAAAAGAAAACATTAAATTACCAAAAAATGACACAAAATGACCAAAAAGACACAAAATGACCAAAAGAAAACATTAAATTACCAAAAAAAGACACAAAATGACCAAAAAAGACATTAAATGACCAAAAAACCCCCACAAAATGACAAAAAAAGACACGAAATGTGCAAAAAGAGACATTAAATTATCAACAAAAACACAAAATGACCAAAAAAAACACATTAAATTACCAAAAAAAGACACAAAATGAGCAAAAAAAGAGAGAGAGAGAACAAATGTGTCTGTTATTGTGGAGTATTTATTAGCCTTAACTAGCTCGGTCTGTAACAGTAAATGTGCACTGAACAACAACTCTCTGTCATTAAACCACAACACAAACTCTTCATATCACTCTGTGTAACGTGGGAACCTCCTACACTCAAACAGTGTAAATTTAGATTTCGGATTAGTGAAGTGTCTTTGAAGTAACTTGTGTTTGATATTTACATTCATGCAAATTCAAAAGCAGAAACAAAGCGAGTACTCTTCTCACTTTTTATGCAAATTTAACTGCATTTCCAAACAAAATATAGTAAAAAGAAATACACAAATGCATAATTAGAGGGGACAATCAATACATAAGCATAGTGTGAATGGTTTAATCTTGCAGCAGAGTCCATTATTCTTTTTCTAAATATGACATCATGAGTAAATTATCTTGAAGGAAAAGCTTCCCAGATCTGGAACAACTCTCTAAAAATGCCATAAAAATATAAAAAAACAAATCTATGATGAGCAGTTAACGGTTATAGGTCTCTGTTATTAACTGGTTTAGACTATATGAGAACTATGACCTTTGGCTCATATTTACACATGCAGACATCTTTTGAACTTTAGTAAATATTTAGCTTCACTAAAATCTTTCAGGTGTGACTGTCGGTTAAATAAACAGAATTATTCATGTGTTCGTCTTCTTTTAACATACACATGAAGACAAATAGAGGAAGAGGGAACTTTTTTTTCTGTCTGGAATGGCTGCACAAAAGGTCATAATACATAAATATCAGACAACTGATCATTCACAGTTCAATGAAATAGTATTTCCATTTAATGTAACTTTATACTTCTACTCCACTACATTTTAAGGCAAATATTGAACTTTCTACTCCACTACATTTATCTGACAGCTTTAGTTACTTTACAGGTTGAGATTTAACATAAAAACATGATAAATTGATTAGACTTTTTTTTAAATGAAACCTCATAAAAGTAAATTAAGTTGTTAAAATGAGCCTTATATTTACAAAATTTAAATACGTTTTACATAAAAGCATCAATGCAAATAATCAAATAATATATTTAGAATATAACAATCTGAGTGGGTTCATTCTGCATAATGAGTACTTTTACTTTTGATACTTTAAGTACATTTTGATGTGGATACTTAGTAAGTAAAAATAACAAAAAAACAAACAATTTAATGACCAAAAAACCCCCACAAAAAATGACAAAAAAAAGACACAAAATGTGCAAAAGAGACATTAAATTACCAAAAAAAAGACACAAAATGACCAAAAAAAGACATTAAATTACCACAAAAAGGGACACAAAATGACAAAAAAAGACACAAAATTACCAAAAGAAAACATTAAATTACCAAAAAAAGACACAAAATGACCAAAAAGAGACATTAAATTACCAAAAAGTACTTTAAGTATTTTGATTTGAGGACTTTTACTGTATTGGAGTAATTTCACAGTGTGTATTAGTACTTTTACTGCAGTAAAGGATTCTTCCAGCCCTAGTAGATAGATTAAAGGGTCTGGTACTGACCACCAGGTATCCGGTCCTCAGGAACAGAACCACCCCGAAGATGTTGATCATGCAGGTGGTGAAGACTCCGTCCCAGGTACCGAACAGGACCGGCTCCCACACAAACACCTTGATCCTCCACCAGGGCTGGCTGGACTACACACACACACACACACACACACAGACACACACACACACACAGACACACACACACACACACACACACACACACACACACACACACACACACAGACACACACACACACACACACACACACACACAGAGAGAGAGAGAGAGAGAGAGAGAGACACACACACACACACACACACACACAGTAGAGGTTGTTAGAGACCAGTTCACTGTGTTTAATCAGAGCGGCTCATTAAAAAACAGCAAGGTAATATTTAAGGATTCAAAACCTTAATTTTAGCTCATTTAAAAGTCTCATTTAAGTTTATTTGGAAAATACAAAAACATGATTGAAACGATGAGACTTATCAACAATAATTATTTTTGTACGACAGTGACATTTCTCATTTTTGTGCACAATCACTTTTTTAATTTTAAAAGTGCAGTATAGTGAGAATGACCCCCCCCATGGCACCAGCCATTCATATTTATATTTATATTTTTACTTATAAATTATGTTTATACTGCCATATTTATATTTTTATTAATACTGTAAATTCTGTTTATACTTCCATATTTATATATATACTTATACATTCTGTTTATACTGATATAGTTATACTTATAAATTATGTTTATACTGCCATATTTATATTTATACTTATAAATTCTGTTTATACTGACATATTTATATTTATAATATCTGTTTATACTATGTATTAATATTAATATTAATATGGCATCAGACTGTAAATGCAGAAAATCTTATTTGTGCTTTAGTTTTGGACTTTGTTTGAAAATCAAGTAACGGTAACATTTATTCTTTAGGAAACCATCTTCAAGAAAATAAAAATCAAAGAATAAGAAGAACTGAGTTGTCCTTTGCATCCTTCAACGGTTGATCGAGCAGTTTTTCAAGTTTGGGCAGAGTTGTGTTCACAAAACACACAGAACTTGAGCTTCATTTTGAGAAAAAAACCCACCACACCTGTGCATCTTCATGAAACAGATCCTGGACGTGTGTGTTGGTGTCTCCTGTCCCGTCTGTCTCCTGGTCACAGGGACGCACCGTCCAACCTATCGGCAGCGTTTCCATGGCAACCTGCAGGTGGAAACAGTGAAATGTACACTGCAAAAAACATGAAGCTTACCAAGTATTTTCTTCTTATATCTAGCAATAGTATCTTAATTATATTGTTTTGAGTATAATTTACCTACTGACCATAGTTTTATGTGCTCATTTAATTATGAGTAGTATTATTATGTGCTTATTTAATTATTAGTAGTATAATTATGTGCTTATTTAATTATTAGTAGCATTATTATGTGCTTATTTAATTATTAGTAGCATTATTATGTGCTTATTTAATTATTAGTAGTATTATTATGTCCTTATCTAATTATTAGTAGTATTATTATGTGCTTATTTAATTATTAGTAGTATTATTATGTGCTTATTTCATTATTAGTATTAGTATTATGTGCTTATCGAATTATTAGTAGTATTATTATGTGCTTATTTAATTATTATCTTATTGTGTAAAGACTTGTTTTTAGGATTAGCATTGTGAGCTTTTTCATGCTTTTCAAGCTATTCAACTGTTGAATATGGTGAGTTTTTACCTAAAATATTGGCTCCAATTGAGAGATTTAGTTGCATGTAGTTTAAATGATATTTCAAAAGCATTTTCTATCACCAAAACATGCCAGTTTCATGTATTGCTGGCTTATTTTAATGTTACTGGTACATTACTGCGGTCTGCTTTGGTTTTTAGTTGGATTTTGTAGTTACTGCAATTTTTACATTTTTATTTCTTTGAAATAAAGCACAATTGAAATATTAAACTTTGTCACAAGACAAAACAGACATCAAAAAGTTCATTTTAAGTCATAACTCAATTAGAAAAAAAATAGTAGTTACTGCAGTTAGACTTTGTAGGACAGTACAGTACTTGATAAATGTACTTAGTTACTTTCCACAGTTGTGTTACATTCTGCAGCTTCTGCTCCGAGTGAATCATAAGTTAAATGTAAAAACAGCCTCAGTGTTTGAATTCATTAATAATTGTCCACATCAGTGCAGCAGGTGTTTGTTGGCCCCGCCCACCAGGATCAATCAGCAGCAGGTGCACCACGTGGCCACCCGGATACAACAAGGTGTGACCCAGACACAACAGCTGACTGACGTCACTGCCGAGTCAGAGCCAGGATCCTGTCACATTGATTATTATAACATCTTAGATTCTGTTGTACAAGTCAACAATAAATCAGTTTGACAGGTCGAGGTTTAATCCATCATCTAACACAGAGAACAGATTTATCACTCAACTTTTACCTCAAAATTTAGCAGAAAAATAAAGTTCTGGCACTCTCCTGTTGTCCAAAAACAACTGTCAGTAAATCAGAATTAACACTGACCAAACCTAATGGACAAACTTGTCAATTTAATGTTTCATGGTGGAAAAAATTAAAATCTGCTCCAGTTTCTCGTGTGAGTTATTAGGATTATGTTTTAAATATAGAATCAAGCAATTCGGCATCTTTACTAAACAAAATCGCATTTAAATTAATATTGTTTCCTTAAATTGACGACTTAATATAGGCCTACTGGTTTGTGGTTTAACTTATAAAAGTTTGCAATTACTTTAAATGCATCCTGTTTTTTTTCATGTTTAATCTCGATCATGCATTTATGTAAAGGGCATTTTAATTTGTAACTATAAGGCTCATTTAACTACTTTTATATACTTCTATGAGGTTTAATTAAAAAAATATGTAATCAATAATCCTTTTTTCATGTTAAATCGCACCTCAAAAGTAACTAAAACTGTCAGCTAAATATAGGCTAGTCGAGTAAAAAGTACAATATTTGCCTCTAAATGTAGAATTAGAAGTATAAAGTTACATAAAATACTCGATGATTATGTCTTAAATGCAGCATCAAGCAATTCGACATCTTTATTAAACAAAATCGCATTTAAATTAATATTGTTTCCTTAAATTGACGACTTAATATAGGCCTACTGGTTTGTGGTTTAACTTATAAAAGTTTGTACTTTTACTTTAAATTACTAAATTACTAATTATTAAATTACTTTAAATACATCCTGTTTTTTTTAATGTTTAATCTCGACCTGAAAGGTAAATAAAGCTGTCAGTTAAATGTAGCCTAGTGGAGTAAAAAGTACAATATTTACCTCTAAATGTAGTAAAGTAGAAGTATAAAGTGACATAAAATGGAAATACTCAATGATGATGTCTTTAATGTTAGCATCAAGCAATTCGGCATCTTTAATAAACAAAATCGTATTTAAATTAATAGCCTATTGTTTCCTTAAGTACCCAAAAAGTTTGAAGCAGAAATAATCATTATCATTTATTTAATCACAGTAAGCGCTTGTTTGTCGCCATATTAAAGAGCAACAACACTCTGAAAGGTCTTAATTTACATTATAAATAGCAAATAGTTTACTTGAAATGATAATTAATAATTAAATAGTTTAGCGCGACGCTGAATCCATTTATGAGCTGAACAGTGACGTAACTCACCTTTCACACAGTCCCATGTGTCTCCATGTTGAGGGAAAAAGAGGAAAAGTCACATTAAACAATGATAAATAGTTTCATTGTTGCATTGTGCTGCTGTTACTCCTGCTCCTCCTGCTGTTGTTACTCCTTCTGCACCTCCTCCTGCTCCTCCAACAGCACCGTGTGTGGTGGTGACGTCAGCAGCAGCAGGTGAGCTTCAGGTCCTTGCAGGGTGTGTTTCTGTGTCTGAACCAGGAGTCTGTGTTAGTTTTGGCAGGAAGCTCCGCAGCTCATGTTGACTAATGATTAAAGGTGAGAAATACACGTAGAACTCTACATCTTATCTTTTTATTTCTGGGATTAGTTCCTAAAAAAATGGACTACAGCTTTTTTTAGGAAAAGAGATAATGTTTGAGGCCTCAAGGCTGTTTGTAGGTAGAAATATTCAGATCATTTACTGCAGTAAAAGTACTAATACACACTGTGAAATGACTCCACTACAGTAAAAGTCCTGCATTCAAAACTTACTTCAGTAAAAGTACAAAAGTATCAGCATCAAAATGTACTTAAAGTATCAAAAGTAAAAGTACTCGTTATGCAGAATGAACCCACTCAGACTGATTTTATATTCTATATTTTTTTTTAGTAATGTTGTGTCTTTTTGGTAATTTTGTGTCTTTTTTGGTAATTTTGTGTCTTTTTAAAATAATTTTGTCTTTTTTAAGTAATGTAGTTTTTTCTGTCATTTTGCTGTAATTTTGTGTATATATATATATATATAATATTATATATTATTATTGATGCATTTATGTTAATTTTCTGAAGATATGGCTCATTTTAACTACTTAATATACTGTTGAGGTTAAATTTATAAAAACTAATCTTTTTTGATTTTTATGACTTTTAATTAAATTGACATTTTTTTTTACAATATTCTAATTTTTTTAGATGTACCTGGACTTGAAATGTCCCCATTTGTGGGACTAAAAAAAGAAAATCTTAATCTTAAAAAAAACGAAAAACACGATGATAAAATGATAGAAATGCATTGACTGTAATCTACTAACTCATATAAAAAAAAAAACAATTTCAAAGTCAAATAAATACTGTGAATTATTTTATTTATAAGGACATGACACACAACAATCAAAACAACAATTGAATCAGATTGTTTACAAATCATAATATATTGCAAAAATCTAATTATATGGGTTACTTGACTGAAATTAATCAGCTACAATTAAAGCTGCACATTATTCATAAAACAAGTTCACTCGACCCAACAAGTTAAAGACCATGCAGATAATCCTCACTGTCTAACTGAAGACCCTCAACTTCTTCTTTAAAATAGAAAAAATGCCAAAAAGTCAAAGAAGGAGATTTTTTTCCCCGTCGGCAGATTGAAAGATCTTGACACAAACGACTTGTACAGAGATAAATGAGGGTAGCAATAGTGACTGCATATGATATTATACTGTACACATCAGTGCCTTAAATGACATGTTTCAAAAATAGTTTTTATCAAAAAATTCAATAATTCAGATCTTTTTTACACAAAACATTTTTTCTCTAGCTTATACAAGGACACTTATGGCCAGGTTACTGACAATAGTTAATTAAAAAAAGGAAAAAAGAAAAATCATACTGCTGATATAATTCATAAATCTCCATTTAGTTCTGCATTTTTAATTGCTTAATTGGATTTAAACGTCTTCATGAATTATTCATGAGGTACAATTAACTGAAGCAGAATCACTCATCTGCACTGTGCTTTCAATAAAAATGAAATATTTCAACCACAACACGTATTTTTTGAGATATAATCCACCTTAAAAAGCTTTTTTAACCATTTAATGCACAATATAAATGGGTCTAAAGTGACCCGACTAAGTTTTTATGTTCTATAACTTTGCAATTCATTAATTTCATCATTCAGTATTGCAGGTTTTTCTCAATTTAACTTGTTTTTGATCATCAAACGTCCTAATTTTATGTTTTAATTTCTTACTTTTTGAATAAAAAACCCTTTTTGTATAACTTTTCTAATGCACAACATGTGTCAAAAATGTCATTATGGGGTATTCTGTGCATAATTCTTAGGAAAAATGAATTTAATATTTTTTTTTCCAAATGTGGAAAAAGTGAAAACCTTCCAGATCCACTGTATGTGTGATAAAATAATACATAAACATGTTAAATAGAGTAAATATATGATTGTTTGGCCCCTCTTACTGCTAAAGTAGCTATTTGAAACAAATTACTATTATTATTATAGTATTAGGTAATTTAATTTTAAATCAAATTTGGTTGAATGTGTGTAAAATTGATAATAGTAATAATCCCAAAAATATTTTTCTTCATAAAGTATGAAAGGAAAAATGGATCTAATGTTCTGTTGTAATAATAAAAAAAAGATATTCAAATGACTATTCAAATCATAAAATAAATTGATTTTTAAAAGATAGAGACCCATGTTGTGCATTAGAAGGTGTTTATATGTTGTCACCAATTTAAAACCTGACAAAGAAGACACAAATATTAACTCTCCTATTTTATTACATTGGTGTTTTTTTCCAATAGACATTATTATTTGGTGGCTCTAATAAGTCTCAAATGTTAAAATATGTGATTTTCCAATGTAATCTGGTGGTTCTAACAACTCTTTTAAAGTTAAACCTTCAAAATAAGACAAACATAGTTACACATATACTCAAATTGTTAATTTAGTGACTCACTCAATAATACAAAAAGCTATTTTTTCTTCACAAAGTATGAAAGTAAAAATGGATCTAATGATCTATAATAATAAAAAAAAGTTATTCAAACACACAGCCAGCATGAAATAACATGAGAAATGAATGCAGGTCATTTTTTACCCATTTTGTGCATTAAAAGGTGTTTATATGTTGTGCATTAAAGGGTTAATTAACATGAAATCAAGCTTTTTAGGTGGAGTTTTACATTAAAAACCAAATCAACATTTTGTGGTGGGTGGGTGTCTTTTCATTACTAACATCTGTATACAGTAATTCCCATAAAAAAATGCAAAATCAACTGCATTAACTTACAAAAAAAATGATCAGAAATCACTTTAACCAGTCATTAAATTAAAGAAAAAAGTCTAAATTTTCTTCTGAAAACAGTGGTGAGATATATATACAAACCTCTTGTCAGCAAGTGATTCATTGTTGAAGGTAATAAATGCTGGAAAACTAATTAATGTGCCTTCCACTGACATTAAAAAAAAAAAAAAGTGTCTCTTGCACAAGCCTTGTCTCTCTATCGACACAAAGATCTAACAGTACTTCTCAGAAGAACATAAAAATATACAATGTATTTACAGCAGGATTTATATTTGTCTATACATTCTAGTGGGAATGTTCAATGAGCAGAAAATAAAGCATTTGATGATGAATGTGGGTGCTCTGTGTCCCTGATTGTCCGTAGAGTTGTAACAAGAGGGAGCTTAACATCGACTTTTCAAACCTAATTTTTGATGGCGCATATAAAAACAGTGTTTTACACAATAGCACCTAAAGATATCAGACATACTTGTAGCATGAGAACTCACTCAATCACGTTTCTTTTTCCTGGACAGATGTGACTTAATACGGATTTCTAGCAACAACAAAAAAAAATCAAAAATGATCAAAAAATGACAGATAATTAACCCTTTATCAGGCGAAGAACCGTATTTGGTAACTAACAGCGGATATCCGAAATAAAAAATGAAAATATTTTGAGAAAAAAAGTTGCACATTTACTAGATTAAAGTGGCAGATCTACACGAAAAAAAGTCGCAGATTTAAGAGATTTAAAGTAGCAAATCTGCGTGAAAAAAAAGTCACAGATTTATGAGAAAGAAGTGGGGAAAAAGCAACTTTTCTCGCAGATTCACCACTTTAAATCTCGTAAATCTGCGACTTTTTTCGCACAGATTTGCCACTTTAATCTAGTAAATCTGCGACTTTTTTTTGCACAGATTTGCCACTTTAAATCCCGTAAATCTGCGACTTTTTTCTCTCAGATTCGCCACTTTAAATCTCGTAAATTTGCCACTTTAAATCTTGTAAATCTGCAACTTTTTTCGCACAGATTCGCCACTTTGAATCTCTTACATCTGCGACTTTTTTTGCAGATTTGCCACTTTAAATCTCGTAAATCTGCGACTTTTTTCACACAGATTTGCCTCTTTAAATCTCGTAAATCTGCGACTTTTTTCACACAGATTCGCCACTTTAAATCCTGTAAATCTGCGACTTTTTTCGCACAGATTTGCAACTATAATATCGTAAATCTGCGATTTTTTTCGCACAGATTTGCCACTTTAAATCTCGTAAATCTGCGACTTTTTTCGCACAGATTCACCACTTTAAATCTCGTAAATCTGCGACTTTTTTCGCACAGATTTGCCACTTTAAATCTCGTAAATCTGCGACTTTTTTCGCACAGATTTGCCACTTTAAATCTCGTAAATCTGCGACTTTTTTCGCACAGATTCACCACTTTAAATCTCGTAAATCTGCGACTTTTTTCGCACAGATTTGCCACTTTAAATCTCTTAAATCTGCGACTTTTTACGTACAGATTCACCATTTTAAATCTCGTAAATCTGCAACTTTTTTTACACAGATTCAGCACTTTAAATCTCGTAAATCTGCGACTTTTTTCACACAGATTTGCCACTTTAAATCTCGTAAATCTGCGACTTTTTTCTTGTAGATTTGCCACTTTAATCTAGTAAATTTGCAACTTTTTTTCGCACAGATTCGCCACTTTAAATCTCTTAAATCTGTGACTTTCTTCGCACAGATTTGCCACTTTAAATCTCGTAAATCTGCGACTTTTTTCTTGTAGATTTGCCACTTTAATCTAGTAAATTTGCAACTTTTTTCTCGAAGTTACCAAATATAATTCTTCGCCTGATAAAGGGTTGAAACATGATTTCATATACACACACTGCAACAAGCTCAGTCAATGAGATTATTCCTTCCTAGCACAGATAATAAAAGCTTGAGAGTTAATCTCAGTGCTATTACCTGCTAAAAATAATAATAAAAATATGTATGATTTATGGGCTGAATTAAATAAAGCTCCCAGATCTCAACCTGTTACAGACTGAAGAGGTTGATAGCTTATATGTGTCGTTATTGTGCAAGTGGAATTAGTAGCCTTAGAGCACGGACTAGGAAAAAATACAGAAATACATATACAGGAATGAGTATCGGTAGAGGAGAGGATCAGGGCCACACATGGAAAAAATACTTGAGTTCTGACTTTATTCTCAGATTTTTAAGTCAGAATTCTGAGTTTAAGGTCAGAATTTTGAGAACAAAGTCAAAATTCTGAGTTTGAAGTGACTTTAAAGTCAAAATTCTGAGTCTAAAGTCAAACATCTCAGTTTAAAGTGACTTTTAAGTCAAAATTGTGAGTTTAAAGTCAAAATTCTGAGTTTAAAGAGACTTTAAAGTCAAAATTCTAAGTTTAAAGTAAAAAAGCTGAGTTTAAAGTGACTTTAAAGTCAAAATTGTGAGTTTAAAGAGACTTTAAAGTCAAAATTCTAAGTTTAAAGTAAAAAATCTGAGTTTAAAGTGACTTTAAAAGTCGAAATTGTGAGTTTAAAGTTAAAATGAGTTTAAAGCGACTTTAAAAGTCAAAATTCTCAGTTTAGAGTCAAAATTCTGAGTTTAAAGTGACTTTTAAAGTCAGAATTCTGAGTTTAAAATAAAAAAAATGAGTTTAAAGTCAGACTTCTGAGTTTAAAGTCAAAATTCTGACTGAGAATAAACTGAGAATAGTCAGAACTCAAACATTGTTTCCATGTGTGGCCCTGACTCTCTTCCATATATGGGAAAGCATAGAATAATGAAAGAAAAAGAAAAAAAGAAAGGCACAAATGCTAAACTAATAAAAGTGGAAATCCAAGCACTTCATTTCCATGTGTACTGCCTTTCAGAATAAAACTTTGAGTTTCAATCAATACATCGAGGGGTCGAATCACAATATTGTTTCCCCCAAAAACCTGTGCATCTTCCAAGAAGAACAATCAAAGAACTATAAAACTGCAGCTCCGCTATCAGAGCTGCGTTAGAAGTGACGAGATCATGTGTAATTTCAAATAATCCAAATCTGAAAGTTACAGACTACATTCCCTGTAGTGAAAAATTGTGCAAATTGTACAAAAAAGTTAAGCACAATCCTCTGAAGTAATTTCATTACAACACAAACTGCTGAAGGGAAGTATTAAAGGCCTGCCAAGCAGCTTTTTAATACCTACATTTTATATTTTCGGGGGTTATTTTTTTCATTTTTCATTAAATTCTGTGCCACGAAGGGAATTTATTAAAGGCACAATATGCAGGATTCGTCACATTCGGTTTCTAAAAACAGCATTCAAACTTGATTATACCGCCATTGTTATCTTCAATTTTTCCTTCATTTTAATGCCTGGTACAACTAAAGGTACATTTGTTTGGACAAATATAATGATAACAACAAAAATAGCCGATAAGAGTTTAATTTAAGAGCTGATATCTAGACATTTAACATGGTTTTCTTGATAATAACCAAAAACATTATCAATAAAACCATGTTAAATGTCTAGATATCAGCTCTTAAATTAAACTCTTATCAGCTGTTTATGTTGTTATCATTATATTTGTACCTTTAGTTGTACCAGACATTAAAATGAACAAGAAAGTAAGGTAAACTTTTTTCTATGACTGTATTTTTGGTCATTTTGTGTCTTTTTCGGTCATTTTTACATCTATTTTTTAGTCAATTTGTTTCTATTTCTATAATTTTGTGTCGTTTTTTGGTCATTTTTGCATCTGTTTTGTCATTTTGTGTCTTTTTTAGTCATTTTTACATCTACAGTCATGGAAACATTCTTGATAATTACCAAAATCATTAGTTATCTGTGCTTAAATTAAACTCTTATGAGTTATTTTTGTTGTTATCATTATATTTGTCCAAACAAATGTATCTTTAGTTGCACCAGGTATCAAATAAACAAGAACTTGAAGAAAACAACGGTATAATAATTTTTCCATGACTGTAGACATTGAAGAAAACAGAGAGTTTACTTTTGAATGACTCTATACATTGTCTTGTTTTGTTTTTTTAAAGGAAAATCCTGCACATTATACCTTTAATAATCCTGCATATTATACCTTTAATTAAAGTAATTAATTTTCTTTTAAATTGATGATTTAGAAGTATAACTTTAGAAGTATAACTACTCCTTTTTTTTGCATCACACCCACTAAATTAGGCCCAAATCTGTAAAATTAATTTTAAAAAATCAGATAAATACAATCAGTTAAATCTTTTCTGTAGCATTCTCTACACATTTCATGTGGACACACCCGTCTCAGGTGACTGTAAAGTGACTTCAACATAAAGTGAAGAAGAATCTAATTAAGTTGTCATTTCAGGAGACAATTTACGAAGTTACACTGCTGGAAAAAACCACTAAGTTTCTAGGAGTGGACTTAAATATAACCAGATAAAGAGCGAGGGGGAGGTAGCTACAGTAAGAGCAGAAAGGCATTATATATATAAATAGGGCCTATGTTTTAATAATAAGTGGAAATATTGCATCAAGCAGCAAGAGTGATTGACAGCACGTTAAACATAAACTCTGTGGCAATGGTCTGAGAGAATATTTCACTCTTATTTCTTGCTTTTTACTTTGGTCGCTTAATCTCTCAATGTTACATTCTGGAGCAAGAAATATTAGCCACGCACAGCTGCAATTAGTCTGTTTTTAAAGGGGGAAATGCTAATTATTATGATTATTTTCGTTCTATAAGGTTGCACTTAAAAACAAAACAATATGTTTTATAAGAAAATGCGGCAACACTTTAGATTAGGGAACACATTCAACATGAATTAGCAGCTTATTAGCATGAAAATAAGTAACATATTGGCTCTTAATTAGTCATTATTAAGTAGTTATTAATGCCTTATTATGCATGGGCTTATTATACAACCAGTAAGACATTAACACTCTGGAGTTTGGGGCTATTTTGATTCTGAGTTTAAAGTCAAAATTCTGATTTTAAAGAGACTTTAAAAGTAAAAATTCTGAGTTTAGAGTCAAAATTCTGAGTTTAAAGTCAATTTAAAAGTCAGAATTCTGAGTAAAAAGTGACACTAAAGTCAAAAATCTGAGTTTAAAGTGACTTTGAAGTCAAAATTCAGAGTTTAAAGTCAAAATTCTGATTTTAAAGTCAAAATTCTGATTTTAAAGATAGTCTTATTATACAACCAGTAAGACATTAACACTCTGCAGTTTGGAGCTATTTTGGCCGTTTTTGCCTGTATATAACACTTAAAACAATATTTACCACGTCATGTTGGTATCTTTTTTTATCAGCACAACCTCAACTTTATGACCTGATAATTATTTTTTCACTTTGACTTACTGGTTCAACATTTTAAACCCAAAGAAACTCAACAAAATGATGCAAATGTGGACACAAGTTGCATATAAGAGGTAAAATGAGGAGAACATCTCGTTCTATATTTTTATACTAAATATATTTAACCTTATCTCCGGTTTTACTTGGCTGATCATTTTTACATCTATTTTTTTGTCAATTTGTTTCTATTTAGATCATTTTGTGTCATTTTTTGGTCATTTTTGCATCTATGTTTTGTCATTTTGTGTCTTTTTTTAGTCATTTTTACATCTACAATCATGGAAACATTCTTGATAATAACCAAAATCATTATCAAGAAAACCATGTTAAATGTTTAAGACAGTATTTTAGAGGGAAGTTAATGGCAGAGAAACGAACTGCTTCGTTTTTACGCCATGACATCATGAAGAAGTCATATGATTTGATAATGTTGCCGTGATCGGTGACTCCAGAGGGTTAACTAGGAGTTTTCCCTCAATAACTTTAGAATTATTGCTTATTAGTAGTAGGTAAGGAAGTTGTTGTATATGAGTTATGATCTTAATATGCTTTATAATATGGACTTTATAATCTCTACATAGCGGTGAAGGAAACCATGGAAACGGCAAGAAGCGGCAACCTTCTCCAGACCTTTGACGTGACTGGTGGAGGATTTTTTTGCACCAGTGTTCTTCTACCAGTGAGCCACTTTGTATTTTAATGATTGACATTACAATCTACCAATCCTCCTCCAATCATCAAAAGGAGCCACCAGTCACGTCAAAGGTCTGGAGAAGGTTGCCGCTTTTTGCCGTTTCCATGGTTTCGTTCACCGATAAGTAGAGATTATAAAGTCCATACAAAGTAAAACATATTAAGATCATAACTCATATACAACAACTTCCTTACCTACTACTAATAACCAATAATTCTGAGGTAGAACAGTGTTTCTTTTGATGGAAATACTTTTTATTTATACGGTAAAAAATGTAATAAAATCTTAAACGTGAAATCAACAGAGCCAATATCTTTTTAACGTAATATTAAATAAAGTTCTACCGTATTTATTACGGTAAAGTTCTGGCAACCACAGCTGCCGTTTTTTTACCGAAAAACAACAGTTGTTTTTTTACTGTGTAAGTAAGGAAGTTGTTGTATATGAGTTATGATCTTAATATGCTTTATAATATGGACTTTATAAGATGGTAGTACCACAAGAATAATTATTCTTCCTTAATCACACTTAATGAATATAGTCTGTTCCTATAACTACCACCTTATAAAGTCCATATTATAAAGCATATTAAGATCATAACTCATATACAACAACTTCCTTACTTACTAATAATAAGCAATAATAATAATAATAATTCTGAGGTTATTGAGGGAAAACTCTTGGTTAATGTCTTACTGGTTGTATAATAAGGCCATGCAGAATAAGACATTAATAACTACTTAATAATGACTCATTAAGAGCCAATATGTTCCTTATTTGAGTGCTAATAAGCAGCTAATTCATGTTGAATATGTGTTATTTCATCTAAAGTTTTACCGTAAATGCTTTGAGAAAGAGCACAAAGTTGCAACGGGACTCGTTTTGGCAAAACAGGAGACATGAGATAAAGTGCCGCTGAAATTATTAACAGAAATGAATCCTTCGCTCCTTCCCTGTCGGCCCTCAGCCGAAGGTCTCACCGGATGAAACGTCGGGGGAGGAGTTCAGTTGAGACCTGGTCTCGGTGACTCGGACTAAGGGGAACTCTGAGAAGTCTGTGCTGTGTCCTCGGAGGCTTAACTGTCCATTGGCAACGGTGAACTGCGAGGTGGATCCAGATCTCGACGTCTGGAAGTGAGATTTGAAGTTCTGATCGAAGGAGCTTATCTGAAACGTCTGCAGGATGCCTTGCGAGGACGAGGAGGAGGAGGAGTCTGTCTTTTTGGAGGGCGAGACCTGCTCCAGGAAGTCCTCCTCGGCCGGGGACACGCCGGAGGGAGGCGTGGTCTCATCACCTGAAAACGAAAACGAGTGCTGCGAGTCCCCGACCAGCAGCCCGAAGTGAGGTTTCTCCAAGGTGGACCTCAGCGGGGAGCTCATCCCTGATTTGAACCTGCTGGGGGAGGGGAACTGTTTCTCCGTGGAGAACAGAGGCTGCCCGGCTAAGGTCGGGTTCTCCGACACCAGGCTGAGGCTCTGGCTGGTCAGGTAGCTGTCGTTCTGGCTGGTTCTCTCCAGAGCTTGCTGCAGGAACTTGGAGTACTCCTGCAGGAGGCTGACCTTCTCCGTGGCGGGCTGGGGCTGGGCGCCGGAGGCCCCCAGAGCCTCCACGGGGACGCCGTCGGACACGTCGGACGAGTTGATGGAGATGCTGGACGTCACCTCGGTGTCGGCCACGCTGAAGGAGATGTCCGACTGGCCGTTGGCCTTGTTGGAGTAGTGGTCCAGCAGCGTCTGGAGGACCTCGTCGGGCAGAACGCTCTTGTCGTGCGAGGCTTTGATGTCCGTGCTGAGCGGCGGCGGCTCCAGGATGGTGGCCGGCACCGTCTCCTCGATCACCGCCGACACCACGGTTTGAGCTCCGGGCGGCTGGGAGGAGATGCTGCTGGCGTTGAGGCCGTAGTCGCGGCTGTTGTTGGCCATGGCGGCCTGCAGGTAGCGCTTCTTCTTCAGGAACTGCATGGCGTCGTCGTAGTTCGTGCTGCCCGCCGCCGGCTTGGCCGCTCCGCCTCCTCCATGGAGCGTCTCCACCGCCTCCAGCTCAGAGCTGCTCTCCACCTCTAAAAGCCCTTGTTTGTCCACTATCTCAAAGGTGTACTGCACCTGGATTGGAAAAAATAAAACACACACTTAAGAGGTTCAGCTGGCAAATTCAATAAGATTTGGCAACCTTTTCTGAAATATGTAGAAGAGAAATCAGAGCTGCATGACTCAAGTTCATTAGGACAACCACAGATTTCATTGTGCTAAGATGATAACCCGCTTAATTACTATTCAGTATGTACTGTACTTCTCTAATGTTTTTTGCTTGTTTTTTTTTCTTTCTGTAAAATTCTCTCCTTTTTATGTTTATATATGTCCTCTTTTACAACATACTCAACTTATATTATCTTAGATTTAGTCATCTATTGATCATTATTATTATTATTATTATTATTTATCTATCTATATCAGGAGTGGGCAACCTTTACTAACTAAAGAGCCACTATTAGCCCCCCCAAAAAAAGAGAGAATGGAGCTGCAAATCTTATATTGAGCCTAAAATGAAAATTTAACAGCCTAATAAGTCATATTGAGCATTTATTAATATGATTTTGAAAACTAGTCTATCTCGGGGAACTCAAAACTAAACTCAAAGTTGAAGGTTAAGGCGCCAGGCCAGAGACTTTTGTAAGCTATGAAGCACATTTTAGTCGACTTAAATGTCAAAACTTTTTTAATTTGCTGTAAAAAGGCTATACAATTTTACAATTGAGGAATACAAATAGCTTTTGGTCTGCACCATTGATAAATGAATATCTTAATGTAAAAATATGTATATCATTTTTTATGTCTCAGCCATGGGGAGCCCCTGCAGGTGGCCTAAAGAGCCACAGGTTGGCCACCCCTGATCTATATATTCATTTATTTTTACTTTTTGGGGTGGGGATTCTGTTCTGAGTGTTCCTGTATGTCTGTGTTTTATTGTGAAAAAACTTAATAAACAAAATTAAAAAAAATAAATAAAAAAGGTGTACTGCACCTTGGTGGTCTCCTCGAAGGAGGCCAGCGTGGAAAGACAAGGAGGCGTCTGCTCGGAGGACTGTTTGAGGCTCCTCTTGGGGACTTTCTTCAGGACCAGTTTGGGAGGAGTGGTGTCTTCTGAGGACACGTCTCCGTCCTGAGGAGGACTGGCTGCTTCTTCAGGAAGCTCCACAGAGTAATCTGTGATCACGTACTCGTGTTTCACCTTGGAGGAGACGACGTAGAGAGGTAGGCCTTCCATCTTACTCTGCCGCTGCTCCTCCTTCTCCTCCGGCTCCTCCCCGGCGGCGGCGGCGGCGTCCGTCTGGGCGGCGCTGGAAGCGTCTGAACTCTTGTCTGAACACTTCTGGCGCTTCTTCTTGGGCAGTGAACACTCTTTGGCTAGGAACGGGAGGCCCAGAGGATCGGCTTCACGCAGAGCAGCGACTCGACCGGCTGCCTTGTTGCTCTTCCTCTCTCGGTTCTCGTGACACATTCGTCTGTGCTTTAGAACCCGATCTGTCCTGGAGAAATACTGTGGAGAGGAGGCAAAACAATAAAATATATAAAAAAATACATTTATTGGACCAGCAACAGACAGAGTAGTAATAAACTTAAAATGGGGCAATAATAAGAATCTACCTGGAGTCAAGAAACTACTAAATCTACTGTCACTTTCTGCACTGGGCACCTGTTCAACACTCCAAATACTGGAACAAATACTTTACATCACATGTGATATGTGTTAATATTGATCGTATTGATATTTTATATATATATAATATTCTTGTCCTTTTGCACTTTCTACTATACTCTTAGTAAATTATGTATTGTATGTATATCTTGTATAGTCAAGTATTTATATGCATATATAATGCTGGTACAATATATCATATGATATCACATCTATATATATATATATATATATATATATATACATATATACACACACACACACATATACATATATACATATATATGTACATATACATATATATGTACATATACATATATATGTACATATATATACATATACATACATACATACATACATACATATATACATATACATACTCATTTTCAAAAGTATCGATACCCCCCCTTGCACAGTATACAACCTCAAAATATTGTTCTAATTGTTATTGTTTATTGTATTTATTTATTTCTTTTCTGCACTACCTCAGACCTGAAGCTTGTTATCATAGTTGCAGTTTCTTTTTGCACAACTGTTTTTATTATAAATATTTAACCTGTGGTTCTGTTCATTTTTACATGTTGCATTTTTCTTGTTAATAAAAATATTTCTGTTAAATTTTGGGGTCTTTGTTTTTATCCTGGTGGTATCGAAAATGGTATCGAGTATCGAAGTATCAGTATCGATTTGAAAATTTTAGTATCGTGACAACGCTAATATATATATATATATACACATGTATAAACACACAAACATGAACAAAATCTTGATAATGATTCTGGTTATTATCAATAAAACCATGTTAAATGTCTAGATATCAGCTCTTAAATTAAACTCTTATCAGCTATTTTTGTTGTTATCATTATATTTGTTCAAACTAATGTACCTTTAGACAAAACAATGCTCTAATATTTTTTTCCATGACTGTAGACCATAAATATGAGCCACATTTCAGTTTGTTTGCTGTTTTTTTAATACCTGATTCATCCCCATTTACCTTCCACATGCACTAATGTACTAGCAGATAAAAAGAGTTCTCACCTGGTGACAGTAGTCACATTGGTAGGGTTTCTCTCCACTGTGAGTCCTCTTGTGTCTCTCCATGTGGTACTTCTGGATAAACCTCATACCACACTCATCACAGCGAAAAGGCTTCTCACCTACACAAAGACACAAAGAAAGGAAGCAGAAAAAGGCTCAGTGGACTCTAAATTAAACTAAATCCTGCTGCATGCTGATTGCTTTCATCTCCACTCACCAGTGTGGATCTTCTCGTGTCTCTGGAGGAGATATTTCTGAATGAAGCGCATATCACACTGGCTGCACTGGAACGGCTTCTCACCTGGAGATGGAAGAATAAAACACACATCTGGATATGAAGAGCATTATAGATATTGAATTTCATCCTCAAAGGGACTTTTAATTTAACGTTACTGCTCTTTTTTCATCCACTGTCAACATATAATGCCGTTTAAAACACGTTCATTCATATCAAGGTTATTATAGTTAATGAAAACCAACGAAATAACAAAAACTAGAATTGAAAAAACATTTTCGTTAACTGAAATAAAAATAAAAACTGTATTGTGAGGTTACAAAATTAAAAGTATAGTGAAAATGTCCATCGTTTTTGTCTTTGTCAACTTTTTATACATAAACCTTTTTGGTTGATATGAAATCTATTTCATTTATCTGGTTTTATGACTTAATAAACTTATTGGGGTAAACACTAAAAAAAGTTGACAAATTTACGAGAAAAAAGTGACGAATTTATGAGAAAAAAGTGACAAATTTACAAGAAAAAAGTGACAAATTTACAAGAAAAAGTGACAAATTTATGAGAAAAAAGTGACGAATTTATGAGAAAAAAGTGACGAATTTACTAGAAAAAAGTGACAAATTTACTAGAAAAAAGTGACAAATTTACAAGAAAAAGTGACAAATTTATGAGACAAATTGACAAATTCACGAGAAAAAAGTGACAAATTTACAAGAAAAAAGTGACAAATTTACAAAAAAATTAAAACTAATAAAAACTAAACTAAAACTAAGCATTTCCAAACTATTTAAGCTAATTAAAACCAGCAAACTCACTCTAAAAACTTGTTAAAACTAACTGAATTTGAAAAGAAAAAATCACAAGGAAATTAAAACTAAAACTAATGAGAAGGTTCCTACCAGTGTGGATGAAGACGTGCCTCTGCAGGTGGTAGTTGGTTCTGAAAGCAGCGTTACAGTGAACACAGATGTGACACTTTGGGTTTTGTATTCCCAACGACCCGTCATCGTTGATGCTGAGAATCTACAACAGCAAACAAACAGATTATAGTCTTAGATTCACTTTTACAGTTGTTACTGTGATAAACTGCCACACAAGCACACACTGCAAAAAAGGTGTTGAGTCTCAAACCAGATCAAACAGTAAATCTGAGGGAAATGATCTTGCTGCATGGACAGATAATTTACCTTGACAAGATTTATTAAATTAAGATTATTAAATCTAGAAATAAGCATGTTGAACACTTAAAATAAGAAATTAATTCTTAAAACAAGATAAATTAAAGCTGCCAGCAGTGATGAACTGGCCCGAGCAGAGTGACCTGATGATTATTTGGTTCTTACCAAGATAAAAAAAAACTTTAGATTTAGAAGTGTTAGAGCAGGGGTCTCAAACTCGCGGCCTGTGGGCCAATTGTGGCCCTCGTGATGATATTTTGTGGCCCCCACCTTGATATGAAAGTTTAATGTGAGTTTTATATGAATGGCACTTTACCGTGTTGTGTGTGGAAGGTCCCTTTAATTACTTTTTTTGGTAATTTTGAGTCTTTTTAAAATAATTTGTGTCTTTTCTGTCATTTTGTGTCGTTTTTTTGGTCATTTTGTGTCTTTTTTAAAGTAATTTAGTGTTTTTTCATTCATTTTGTGTCTTTTTTGGTAATTCTGTGTCTTTTTTTGGTCATTTATTTCTTTTTTAAGTAATTTAGTTTTTTTCTGTCGTTTTGTGTCTTTTTTTTGTAATTTTGTGTCTTTTTTGGTCATTTTGTGTCTTTTTTCTGTGATTTTGTGTCTTTTTTTAGTCATTTTGTGTCTTTTTTTGGTCATTTTGATCCTGCCTCCAGGTAATTTGAGTTTGAGACACCTGTATTAGATAATTCATCTTGTTTTAACAAGTGTTCAACATGCTTATTTCTAGATTTAATAATCTTGACTTAAGAAATCTTGTCAAGGTAAATTATCTGTCCATGCAGCAAGATCATTTCCCTCAGATTTACTGTTTTATCTGGTCTTTAGACACCTTTATGCAGTGCAGTTAAGACCATTTTTATAAAATAGATGAATAGGTGAAATGGACCTTTGCTGGTGAGCGCTGCTTCCTCTTCTTCTTCTTGGGACACTGCAGCAGGTCCTTGACTCCTTTCTTGTCCTTCTTTATCTGGGTTGGAGCCTCCGACAGCTTCAGCTCCTGCTTGATGCTCAGCTGTGAGAGTCGGACCAGAGATATGGAGACGTTTAACAGCAGCCTGACCCAGTTACAGCCCCCCCACTCCTCCTGCAGCTTATCGGGGTCGGGCAGGTGCAACAGGGCAGGAGGCAGAGGATAATCAGCTGCTCCTCACCACGGAGCACCTCCTCCTCTACAGGCTGAGAGGCCAGCTGATGGTTGAAGCCTCCTCTGAGGAGGAGGACCTCCTGCTGGAGCCACAACAGACCACAAGACTCCTAGAGAACCTGGGACCTGCTGAGAAACCACACAGCTGGCCTGGGAACACCTGCACATCTTACATAGGACTGACTTTAAATTATGTAGCCACGTTTAAAGATTTTAGCACAATTACTGTGTGAGTAAAATATTTTTCTTAGATAAGAGTGGGAAATAGAGTCAGCAGAACTTGTGAATACACACACACACACACACACACACACATATATATATTCGACTTTTTCTTCTCATTTTGACCTTTTTTTCATGATTTCAACTTTTTCTTTTCATTTTGACAAGTGTTTCCCCTACATTCATTCAGCAGCGGCGCACTGCCACTAATGATTTCAACTCGCACTGTGTGAACACAACAACACAAGACGTTATTTTCAACTTGTTTTGAGTCATCAACGAGGCATCAAAAACCCTATTAGGACATCAAGGTTTATACACGGTCTTCATAGCGAGTAGCGCAGCTAACGTAAATTAGCAGCGTAGCTCCTTAGGGCAGCGAGTGTCAGTGTTGCCAACTTAGCGAGTTTTTAGACCCCCTTAGCGACTATTTTTCAAAAAAATCAACTAGCGACAAATCCAGCGACTTTTTCTGGTGTTATTGGAGACTTTTGGAGACTCGTTCCGCGTCTCGTTAAGAAGAGCAAGAACGAGTCGAATCGGCCCAGTCCTCCTGCAGCAGTCTCTCCCAGCTGCAGAGCCGGAGGGGATGTTAACCCCTTTGCATCCAGTCTGCAAATTGCACATGCACTAAGTCTCTACTGGCTGGTTTACAGTCAGAGTCTCTTTTGGGTCACTTTAGCCGGTCCAGAGGCCGAATGAAGGAGGAGGGTTGGAATTGTGACAGAAGACAGTGCACTTGCAGTTCTAAACATGTTTAGGGTGTTTTATTTAGCGACTTTTAGCGACTTCTTGGAGCCAATAGCTACTTTCCTTACTGAGGAGTTGGCAACACTGCTGAAAAGAATTCTAGGAGAAACACTGTGTGTGTGTATATATATATATATATATTTTACCACTACTGTGACGTTTCAGACAGTTCTTCAGTCTGAAGATGAGCATGGGAGCTTTATAAAGAGTGCAAAGTAATTATTATTACTTTTACATGTTCTTATGTACAGCCATAAATACTTATAATCTGGTGCATGATTTTGTAAAGGATTCTTTGAAAACTATGGAAGTAACAGACAAGTTGTAACAAATAAGAATTAAAAGGGATTTTCAACCTGCAAAACACGCGTCATCCGGCAGCACGGAGGAAAACTAAACACCGTTCATCTGCATATAACTATACACACTACAATGACACAAAGCTGCTTGAAAATCAGCAAAGTTTCCCTTTAAGCAGCCCTGAGCCTGATCCTGGATCTGTGCAGGTTATCCTCAATGTTTACACTCACAGTAAGAGTTGTCTTTTAAATTCACATGAGCTGTATCTTTGTGCTCTTTAATCTGCAGCGTTACAAAAGCATAAACACTTCAGCTAATGCCTGTATTTCTATGAAGGCTCCTGACTCTTTAACTCTGAGTATGAAGCAGGTACACAGAGGGAGTAAGGTGATCCTTACAATAATATATAATCCTTTGCGTTGTTTCACTGATGTTCTGTGGGGCTTAATACTTCTAATATTTGTGCAATATACTTTAGGATGTTATATACACCTTTTTGCATTTCAGACTGCTGTTTTAACAAAATTCAATCACAATCAATGCAATCCCATGCAGTTTAGGGTTTAGTAACTTGCAAATAGATACTTTGGCATGCCACTCAGTGTGTTTACATGCACAGTTTAATGGAGCTATGCTTAAAAATCTCTACTGACCAACTAGTGTGTGAGCGACTAATGTGACCTGCTAATGTGACCGGCTAATGTGTGACCGGCTAATGTGACCGACTAATGTGACCAACTAATGTGACCGACTAATGTGACCTGCTAATGTGACCGACTAATGTGACCGACTAATGTGACCGGCTAATGTGACCGACTAATGTGACCGGCTAATGTGACTAGCTAATGTGACCGACTAATGTGACCGACTAATGTGACCGAAAAATGTGACCGAAAAATGTGACCTGCTAATGTGACCGACTAATGTGACCGACAAATGTGACCTGCTAATGTGACCAGCTAATGTGACCTCTGCTAATGGGACCTGCTAATGGGACCTGCTAATGTGACCTGCTAATGTGACCGGCTAATGTGACCGACTAATGTGACCGACAAATGTGACCTGCTAATGTGACCAGCTAATGTGACCGACTAATGTGACCGACAAATGTGACCTGCTAATGTGACCGGCTAATGTGACCGACAAATGTGACCGGCTAATGTGACCGGCTAATGTGACCGACTAATGTGACCGACAAATGTGACCTGCTAATGTGACCAGCTAATGTGACCTCTGCTAATGGGACCTGCTAATGTGACCTGCTAATGTGACCTGCTAATGTGACCAGCTAATGTGACCTCTGCTAATGGGACCTGCTAATGCGACCGACAAATGTGACCGGCTAATGTGACCGACAAATGTGCCCGACAAATGTGACCGGCTAATGTGACCGACAAATGTGACCGGCTAATGTGACTGGCTAATAGGGCAGGGCGATATATCGACATAAAAATATATCAACATATTTTTAAATGTGATACGGAATTAGACCATATCGATATAGTTCAATTGTTTTTCTTTCTTTATAAATAAATGCTATACTACTAATACTCACCCTTACTAGGGTTTGTCATATTTAGAAAAGTTTGATTTGATTTGATATATAATAGTGTTTTTCAGCATTACATGGGTTGACATGAGAGGAGCGTCACTAATAATGTGCAGACTGAAGATATATATATATATATATAAAGATATATAAATACTCTAATCAACACATAAACTACTGGTCATGGACTCACTGGCATATGAAGCAAGCAGGGCAACTTATTGGTGAGTTTTAGGGGGAAATGCACTCCCACCTCGCCTCCTCCTTCCTCTTCTCCTCCTCCTCCTCCTCTACCGTTCTTTGTCATCTCCTCCTGCATCATCAGCTGCTCTGGAGGAACCAGGTCGTGCGTAACCAGCGAGCTCCCGGTCAAGTCTTCGTCTTCATCTTCGTCATCGTCGTCCTCAGCCAACAGAGGGTGGTTGGCGAGGGATCGCTCCCCCAGAGTCATCACCACCAGTCCTCCTCCTCCTCCTGCTCCTCCTCCTCCTCCGCCCAGCCCGACTCGTCCTCCTCCATCTACTCCTCCACTGCTGCACTTCAGCAGCAAACCCTCCAACTTGTCCTCAGTGTTCATCTTACATAGAGTACTTGAGTCTGGGAAAAAAAAAGAAAAGAAACACAGAGATGACTGTGCAATCCTGGAAAACTCAATATCACACAAAGTCAATGGAGAAGTTTTTCTTTTTGGTTTATTTGAGATCATGGGAAATAATATATAATAATATGATAAAATACTATGAAACTGATATTGATGAAATTCTGAAATTGCTATTTTTTAATTTTTAATTTCTGTTGTTCTGATGTACTTCCTGGTACCTAATATGATGACCCACAGAAATTAATAAAATAAAATTCTAAAAAAAAAAAGATTATGGGAAAGAAGAATAACACATTATTATTGTGGTTCTTGATGTAAAGATAACAAAGATGTAGTTGTTGGGGAAAAGATTTATTTTTAAAGCTGTCAATGCAGATTCTTTGAACATCAATCAATTTAGGATGCTTATTAAACGTTATTTTGTTTTGGAAGGTTATATTGCTAATAGGAATGGTGATGTTGGACGGTATTTGGAAAGGTGGGAAAGGTTTATTTATTGAAGGGCATAGCTGGCATTTAATTTAACCCTTTATTATTATTTTCTCTTAGGTTATTAAGTTTACTGATATACTGTATGTTTTATGTGGTAATTATGTTTGGTGTTTGTTTGTGTCTAGTTTAGTTTTAATGTTATTTAATGTGTTAACGTTCTTATTTATTCTTGTTGTTTTATCTATTTATTTAGGTTGGTTTTGTGATTTTGTTGTTGTTGCTCTTTTTTTTTTTTACTGTGTTTATTCCATTGGTTATTTATGTTGTGTTTTGTTAAAATTAATAAAATAAAATAAAAAAACAAAGATGTAGAGTTCAAATGACTAAGATATAACTATGGTGGGAGGCTAACACTTCCAAGCTACCAATAAGGCTGTTATTACATTCACCAAGGAGGTTTTGGTTTGGTTTTTTGTCGGTTTGTTCTTTTTCTGGAGCAAATCAGAATCATGGTATGGAAGCACAAATCATTTTTTCCACTCTAATTTTCTTCTGTGTTCTGTAGTTTCCAACAATTTCCTTTTTCGAATTGTGACAATAAAATATAATTTTAATGTGCAGGGATACCGAGTTTTAATTCCAGTGTTATGTCCTTACTGGTTTCCAGACCAACCTGTTGCCGTACTGGTGTGTTCCAAGGTTATTATAGTTTTGGATTTTTCATTAGTTTTACTTTTAATTTCGTTGTGATTTTTTGGTTTCAGATTCAGTTAGTTTTAATTTGTTTTTATTTTTTGGAAATGCTTAGTTTTAGTTTAGTTTTTTTATTAGTTTTAATGTTAGTTTTAGTTGTTTGTAATGGGGTATTTGTTGGGTGCCATATTTAAAAAAGATTTTCCTTTATTTCCTTTGTCTGATCCATCTCAGCCCCAATAAGTTTATTAAGTCATGAAACCAGATAGATGAAATAGATTTCATATCAACCAAAAAGGTTTACGGATGAAAAAAGTTGACAAAGATGAAAACGAAGGACATTTTCACTATAATTTAGTTAGTTTTATAACCAAAAAATACAGTTTGTTAGTTATCGTTTTTTAAAAACTATTCAATGTCATTCTCCTAAAAAGGATGGTTCGACCCAACCTGTCAATCACCTGAAAACTCTAAGATGGAGTCGTGGTTGAAGCGTAGCAGTTATAGTTTTATGGTCACTGTTTTTACTACATTAGTTTGAATTACTACATTTTAGTGAGGAGAAATATTTGCAATATATTTAGTCATGGATTATTAACATTTAAAATGTTTGAAATTGTTTTTCTTTCAAAACGTTTGAATTTTGTTTGTGTTTATCAGTTCCACAGTTTAATAAATCAGACACTGATGGCACAACGCTGTGTTTTTAGGTCTGTTTTTTTCCCACCTTTGCCCTGGTTAGACCAAGGATGGGCAACTGGAGGCCCGGGGGCCGCATACGGCCCTCACCCTCACTTGAAGTGGCCCTCAGTACAACTACATGTATTTGAGCATGAAATCTTAAAAGTGCAGTGTAAAAACGCACAAAATTACTTCTTGCAATTAATGTTGGTCTGCTGTTCTTGCACTGAAAAAAAAAAGAAATCACAGTAAGTAAGTAAGTGTATTCCTATTTATTCTGTTATACATGCATTTGAGAATGAAATATGTTAAGTTACTGCACTGTAAACATATTTAAAATTGCAGTTTCATCATATCTGGTTAAGTGATGCTCCTATATGTGGCCCTGTGGTCGTGAACATGAAAAACTGTGGCCCCCTGCAGCATTTAAGTTGCCCATCCCTGATATAGACGGACACACAAAAATGACGTGTGTTACATGAGCTTAATGTAAAACATTGCACAAGCAGAATAAGGAGGTTAACATGTCAGATAAGAACAATATATGCAGCTTTTGGGGTAATTATAATACAAGAAATCACAACTAAATATTGACTCTCTTATTTGCTATACTTCTGTACAATTAGCCTTGTTACATAGGGCCTCTTTTGTAATAAACATAATACATATACAAGTCCCAATAGTTTCATTCACTAGTTGAACATATAGGGTTAGATGAGATTATCTCTATTACAATATGACATGTTAGCTTAGACCAGCTATTCTCAACCTTGGGGTCGGGACCCCAATTGGGGTCGCGAGATGATTTCTGGGGGTCGCCAAATCATTTTGGAAGTCAGCTCTGTCTCCACTGTGTTAAAGTGTTCATGTGTTCATGTGTTTTAGTCTTTTTGGTCATTTCATGTCTTTTTTTGGTAATTTTGTGGGGTTTTTTTTTTGTCATTTTGTGTCTTTTTTGGTCGTTTTGTGTCTTTTTTAGTGATTTTTTGTCTTTTTTTGGTCATTTGTGTCTTTTTTTTTGGTCATTTTGTTTCCTTTTTTGGTCATTTTGTGTCTTTTTTTAGTCATTTTGTGTCTTTTTTTGGTCATTTTGTTTCTTTTTTGGGTGATCTGAACTGTGTGAGATTGTGTTCAGTGAGCGGGGGTCGCGGACAACATGCATGTTAAATTGGGGGTCGCGACTCAAAAAGGTTGAGAACTACTGGCTTAGACAACAATAAGACTTTTGATCCACATCTTTTCCACAAACAATGTCTCTTCTCAGAAATCTGTCAACTTCTGTAACTGGGTCAGATGTTGTTTTTGTGATCTTATCCTTCTAAATGTTCCATACAGTGTAACGTGATATAAGCAGAGTGAAAAGGCTCAGAAAGTTGATCATGTAATAACAACAACAACAATAATAATAACATGCTGCTTCCTTAATAAGCCAAAGTATAGTGTAAATAAGTATTTTATTTAACCCTCCTGTTATGTTGCGGGTCAAATTGACCCATTTCAAAGTTTAAAAATCAAAAAAAAAAATTGTTAGTATTTTTTCATAAAAGACAAAATTCAAAAATGTAAAAAAAAAAATCCATGTCATGTAAAACCATTATATTTTATATGTAGGTCTTTCCAATGTACATTAAAAAAATGTTTTAACATGCATTTTTATACTGAAAAACAAGTGAATTATCCTCATTAAACCTGATCTGTGAGAGATAAAGAACACCATTGCACTAAATATGCATATCTATATATATTATAAATATTATAGTTAGTCATGATTTTTTTAATGAAATATAAAAAATGTTTTTTTTGGATAATTAAACAAGTCCTGGGTTAAATTGACCCATGAACATTATGCTGTTTCTGAGAAATGAAAATAACAGGAGGGTTAAAAGGTTACTGTACATTACTCCTGAGCCAGGCAGGTTTTATTTAAATATGTGTGTCAAATGTCAGTGTATAATGATAACTTGATATCTCCAGAACAGAGAGAGTGGTTTTATATTAACTCTTATTTGCTGTTAAACTTCAACCAGAGCGGATTATTTAAGTGTAAATCAGTAGATAACGGAGCACTAGTGGACCGTTTGGTAACAGGTTTATAATGTGTCTGTTAAAGGACTGAGACCAGCAGACAGAGAGACAGATCAGTCTCTGTCACGGTTTATAAACACAACAACAACAACAACAACAACAACCACTTAGTTCACTATGTAAACACACTCAGTGTGTCACTCAGGTTAAGTGGGTTAAGTCTGTTAGCTAGTTAGCCAGTTAGCCGCTGGTCAAGCTGTTACATCACTTAAACCTAAGGAGGAAGTGACCCTTCAAAATAAAAGCTCCTTCACCACTTCACATGCAACTCACCGGCTAGGTATGAAGACATTATAAATTGTAACCACTAATACAAATTATTGAAAGAAATATATGAATACTGCTTCTAGAGTCTGAGGCATGAACCATGCTCATTTTTATAGGTCAATTTAAAACCATTACAGAGGCATGTGTTCCCTCAAAACTATGCTATATATATTATACACACAGTTAATTTGTAATGTTTGTTATTCTTTTCTCATATAAATATATTTGTTTCAGAAAAGGACTGACCCATTTTATTTCATAGACTATTTTATTTAATATATTTTTTTTTGATTTAAATGTGCACATTTGTCTACATTGTATATAATTTTCCTAAAGTGTTTTATTTTATTTAAAAAAAAAAAAGTTAATACTTTTTATATTTATACGTATTTATATTGTAAATTGTTAATACTTTATTTAATGTTGTACTTGTTTATTTACTTATATTTCTAGTTTACACTGTTCACATAGTTTTCTATATCTAACCGATATTCTGTTGATTTTATATAAACATACAGGGCAGCTTCAATGGTCAACTAAAATAATAAACTAGCGGGTCTCAGCTGAGAAGGAAGAGTTCTTCCCTTTTTTTAAACAAATTCAAAAAGTGCCTCACTTAATGCAACACAAATTACTTGTTTGTGGGAGGAATAAAGGAAATCTTAATATTAATCTTATTTTACGTTACTGAGAAAAAGCACTGCACTATTCACATTGTTTTCTATATCTAACAGATGCTCTTTTGTTTCTATATAAACATGCAGGCCAGTTTCAATGGTCAAAGATAACCTGCCTTCAAAGTAAATGCTTTTACTTTGAAGGCAGTGACCGGAAGCTGTGCGTCACTTGCATCACCTTGACGACCGTCTCCGGCCTGTTTGAGGCTAGTTAGCTACATGCTAACGAGTTACTACAAACATTAGTGTGTGTTGCTGTAATATCCTGTTGACACCTCGTCCTCTCAGCACTACACGTGCAGTATTCAACAACACATTATATATCACGTCAAACGACGCACAT
This sequence comes from Centropristis striata, assembly GCF_030273125.1. NCBI lineage: Eukaryota > Metazoa > Chordata > Actinopteri > Perciformes > Serranidae > Centropristis > Centropristis striata. The sequence continues at coordinate 3,308,156 of NC_081526.1, read as the reverse complement.
GGCACAAAATACAACTTCCGTTTGCACATTTCTCCAAACTTGTCGGCGGGGCTAGTTAGCGCCTGCAGCTTCCTTTAGCCGCTCCGCTCTATAGGCCACAGTGTTATTCTGCTGCTGGAGCTAACGGTGGCTAACAGGCTAGCTCCGCTCCGAAGACAAACAACAACAAACGGCTCAGCGAGCGCGTAAATAAAACATCAACGGCTGAATCTGCATTGTTTCTTCTTACCTGCTGAGCGTCTTAAAGCCGTTTAGCTGTCATGGTTGTTATGCAAGACTACAGTGTGATGATGGTGTGCGGAATAATCAAATACACCATCACACTTCATGGAGGGGGGAAGTTTTCTATTTGTCGCCATCTAGTGGTGGACACTGGTAGTGGTGGACATTACAGCTCTAGTGGTGAACACCTCTAGTGGTTAACACTGGTAGTGGAGAAAAACGAGTGGTGAACAACTCTAGTGGTGAACATTACACCTCTAGTGGTGAACACTGGTAGTGGTGGACAACTCTAGTGGAGAACAACTCTAGTGATGGACACTGGTAGTGGAGAAAAACGAGTGGTGAACAACTCTAGTGGTGAACAGATCTAGTGGTGAACAACTCTAGTGGTGAATAACTCTAGTGATGAACACTGGTAGTGGAGAAAAACGAGTGGTGAACAACTAGTGGTGAACATCTCTAGTGGTGAACAACTCTAGTGGTGAACATTACATCTCTAGTGGTGAACACTGGTAGTGGTGAACAACTCTCGTGGTGAACATTTCTAGTGGTGAACAGATCTAGTGGTGAACAACTCTAGTGGTGAACACCTCTAGTGGTTAACATCTCTAGTGGTGGACACTGGTAGTGGTGAACATTACACATCTAGTGGTGAACAACTCTAGTGGTGAACACCTCTAGTGGTGAATAACTCTAGTGATGGACACTGGTAGTGGAGGAAAACGAGTGGTGAACAACTCTTGTGGTGAACAGATCTAGTGGTGAACACCTCGAGTGGTGAACAACTAGTGGTGAATACTGGTAGTGGTGAACATTACACCTCTAGTGGTGAACATCTCTAGTGGTGAACAGATCTAGTGGTGAACAACTCTAGTGGTGAACAGATCTAGTGGCGAACACCTTGAGTGGTGAACAACTCTTGTGGTGAACAGATCTAGTGGCGAACACCTCGAGTGGTGAACAACTAGTGGTGAATACTGGTAGTGGTGAACATTACACATCTAGTGGTGAACACCTCTAGTGGTGAATAACTCTAGTGATGGACACTGGTAGTGGAGGAAAACGAGTGGTGAACAACTCTTGTGGTGAACAGATCTAGTGGCGAACACCTCGAGTGGTGAACAACTAGTGGTGAATACTGGTAGTGGTGAACATTACACCTCTAGTGGTGAATAACTCTAGTGGTGAATAACTCTAGTGGTGAACAACTCTAGTGGTGAATAACTCTAGTGGTGAACAGATCTAGTGGTGAATAACTCTAGTGGTGAATAACTCTAGTGGTGAACAACTCTAGTGGTGAACAACTAGTGGTGAATACTGGTAGTGGTGAACATTACACCTCTAGTGGTGAACATCTCTAGTGGTGAACAGATCTAGTGGCGAACACCTCGAGTGGTGAACAGATCTAGTGGTGAACAGATCTAGTGGTGAACAACTCTAGTGGTGAACAGATCTAGTGGTGAACACCTCGAGTGGTGAACAGATCTAGTGGTGAACAACTCTATTGGTGAACAGATCTAGTGGTGAATAGATCTAGTGGTGAACACCTCGAGTGGTGAACAGATCTAGTGGTGAACAACTCTAGTGGTGAACACCTCTAGTGGTGAATAAACAGTGATGGACACTGGTAGTGGAGAAAAACGAGTGATGAACAACTCTTGTGGTGAACAGATCTAGTGGTGAACAACTCTAGTGGAGAACAACTCTAGTGATGGACACTGGTAGTGGAGGAAAACGAGTGGTGAACAACTCTAGTGGTGAACATCTCTAGTGGTGAACAACTCTAGTGGTGAATAACTCTAGTGGTGAATAACTCTAGTGGTGAACAACTCTAGTGGTGAATAACTCTAGTGGTGAACAGATCTAGTGGTGAATAACTCTAGTGGTGAATAACTCTAGTGGTGAACAACTCTAGTGGTGAACAACTCCAGTGGTGAACAACTCTAGTGGTGAATAACTCTAGTGGTGAATAACTCTAGTGGTGAATAACTCTAGTGGTTGATTGATTGATTTTTGGAGTGAGGTCAGTCGTGAGGTACTTGAAGTCATTTTGGTGTGGATGGTGCTTTATTTTCCTATCTGTTGCGATATATTTGTGAATATAGGGTGCACTTATATGTTGTTTATGTTTTTGTTTTGATAAAAATCAACATAATCTATTTTTTTTAATGTCAAAATGTCATTTCGGAGCTTTATTCCCCTCCTTTAAAAAAAAAGGCTACTCACAAGTATAGTCTAAATCAATGTATGTTTGAGATGAGATAATAAAATTCTATTAAAAGCCTGCTAAATACACTGTAAAACTGTTTTACGGTAAAAAAAACCCATTTAACATTACGGTAAAATAATATTGGCACTGACCGATACAGATTTTTTAAGGCCGATGCCAATTATTTTGACATCAGTCTTAACTGATCCCCGATATGTGTTGCTATTATAATTGATCCGCGAACGCACGCACATATCGGCCGATTGCTGATACAAGTAAAAAACGCAAATATCGGCCAGATATATCGGCCGGCTAATATATTGGTCTACCTCTAGGTTTTACTATTAAATGTTACAGTATATTTTGTTAGAGATATGGTGTTTAGTACATTTAACAGTGAGAAAAAAGTATTTTTACAAAAAATAAATCCAAAAATAATGCTTGTATATATATTACAGTTATATTTTTGCTACAAACACGGTGACAGTGTATTTTACAGTGGAGTAATGTATTAAAAAAATAAAAAATAAAACTGTAAAAAATACTATTTTGGCTGATATATACATTTACAGTGTTTCATTGTTACTGAAACTGTCATGGTTTAGCAGTTTATCACCATAAAATCTACAGACATTTTTACATTTTTACAGTGTATAATTTGTGGTCATCTGATAGAATCCATGCGGAAATGAAGCAGGACACTATTAGTGGGTTAGAGGCTACATAATTAATCATTTTCATGCAGTCATATGAAAAGGCTGCATGTAATGGATGGGGTGTTTGTATATTTCCATATAAGGTATATGCTCCAATACTCATATAGCATGTTGTTGTAGTAAAACTACAAAAACTATTTTGCTGGCTGATACCATGTAAGTTATAAAACTGCTACTGTATTCTTCCCTTTGAGAGCTTTTTCCATTATGACCTTGTCATTGAGTATTAATAGTTTATTTCCTGCATCTGCAGCTGCTTTGTTATCTCTTGAGAACTGTTTTCCCATAATAAATCTGGCCTTTTATAGGACTTTTATGAAATGAGGTTTTATTTTTTTATTTTTTTATCAAGGGTGCGTCAACGAAACAATCTAGGGCTGCAACTAACGATTATTTTCAGTATCGATTAATCTGTCGATTATTTAAACGATTAATCGATTAGTTGTTTGGTCAATAAAATGTTGAAAAATATCAATAATTTTTTCCCAAACCACAAGATGACATCCTGAAATTTCTTGTTTTGTCCACAAACCAAAGAGATATTCAGTTTATTGTCATAAAGGAACAAAGAAACCAGAAATATTCACATTGAAGAAGCTGAAATCAGAGAATTTGGATTTATTGTCTTTAAAAAAAACCTACTCAAACCAATTATTAGATAATCAAAATAATTGACGATTAATTTAATATTTTATTTTATTTATTAATTTAGGAAATTCTAAATTAAAAAGACAGTTTGCAGAATCAAACCATTAAATTATAGCCATTTGGATTAAATGTTTAGGAATAATTATATTTTATGGGAAACGGCAAGCTACCTACAAATATTACTACAGAATGCATTGTTTTCTACAGTATAATACCTACAAATATTACTACAGAATGCATTGTTTTCTACAGTATAATACCTACAAATATTACTACAGAATGCATTGTTTTCTACAGTATAATACCTACAAATATTACTACAGAATGCATTGTTTTCTACAGTATAATACCTACAAATATTACTACAGAATGCATTGTTTTCTACAGTATAATACCTACAAATATTACTACAGAATGCATTGTTTTCTACAGTATAATACCTACAAATATTACTACAGAATGCATTGTTTTCTACAGTATAATACCTACAAATATTACTACAGAATGCATTGTTTTCTACAGTATAATACCTACAAATATTACTACAGAATGCATTGTTTTCTACAGTATAATACCTACAAATATTACTACAGAATGCATTGTTTTCTACAGTATAATACCTACAAATATTACTACAGAATGCATTGTTTTCTACAGTATAATACCTACAAATATTACAACAGAATGCATTGTTTTCTACAGTATATTACCTACAAATATTACTACAGAATGCATTGTTTTCTACAGTATAATACCTACAAATATTACTACAGAATGCATTGTTTTCTACAGTATATTACCTACAAATATTACTACAGAATGCATTGTTTTCTACAGTATACTACCTACAAATATTACTACAGAATGCATTGTTTTCTACAGTATATTACCTACAAATATTACTACAGAATGCATTGTTTTCTACAGTATATTACCTACAAATATTACTACAGAATGCATTGTTTTCTACAGTATAATACCTAAAAATATTACTACAGAATGCATTGTTTTCTACAGTATAATACCTACAAATATTACTACAGAATGCATTGTTTTCTACAGTATAATACCTACAAATATAACTACAGAATGCATTGTTTTCTACAGTATATTACCTACAAATAGTACTACAAAATGCATTGTTTTCTACAGTATAATACCTACAAATATTACTACAGAATGCATTGTTTTCTACAGTATAATACCTACAAATATAACTACAGAATGCATTGTTTTCTACAGTATATTACCTACAAATAGTACTACAAAATGCATTGTTTTCTACAGTATAATACCTAAAAAAAATTACTACAGAATGCATTATTTTCTACAGTATATTACCTACAAATATTACTACAGAATGCATTGTTTTCTACAGTATATTACCTACAAATATTACTACAGAATGCATTGTTTTCTACAGTATAATACCTACAAATATTACTACAGAATGCATTGTTTTCTACAGTATAATACCTACAAATATTACTACAGAATGCATTGTTTTCTACAGTATATTACCTACAAATATTACTACAGAATGCATTGTTTTCTACAGTATAATACCTACAAATATTACTACAGAATGCATTGTTTTCTACAGTATATTACCTACAAATATTACTACAGAATGCATTGTTTTCTACAGTATATTACCTACAAATAGTACTACAGAATGTTTTATTTTCTACTGTATAATACCTACAAATATTACTACAGAATGCATTGTTTTCTACAGTATAATACCTAAAAATATTACTACAGAATGCATTATTTTCTACAGTATAATACCTTTTTAATGGATAACAGTATGTAACTGTCACAATTTGGCTGTTTTCTTACATCAATCTGTTACAATGTTAAATATAAGAATATTCCCGATGTAAATAAATGAACAATAAAGATCGTGTCAAGTGGAAAAGAGGCTTTAATGTATTTACCCTCTGATCCATTAATGAATCCTTAGACGGACAGCTTGGACACAAAAAGGGATGTTGAGGGTCGTGATAAGATGATAGCCTGTCATGCTGAGGCATCACACACACACACACACACACACACACACACACACACACACACCGCCGTGAGGAATACTAATCAACCTGTTTGCCGTCAAGTGCAGAAGCTCGGCGCACAACTTGGGACTTCTCATTCATTCTGAGTCTAGAATCTGCTGGATCCAGTCTAAACCTCCAACCTGCTGGATTTCAACCTTTATCTCTGAGCGGACAGAGGCTTTTATCTCTCCTGTCTGTCTCTCTCTCTCTATCTGTCTCTCTGTCTCCTGTCGCGGAGAGTGGATCTGGGGACAGACAGCCCACTCCGCCGCCGAACAAGGGGAAGCCCCCCACGCGTTGCGCGCCCGGAATCGCCGCTAGAAATTCGCGTCGCGGGAGTGCGTGTGCATGTGCGTCAGGCTCTAAATGTGTGTGTCCGCCGCGCACGACAAAGCCCCGGGCTCCGTCCTCAACAGTTGCTACCGGAGCGGCGGAGAGGAGAGGTGGAGAGCGAGAGAGATAGCGGACTGAGGACGGACCGACGGACGGACGGACGGACGCGGAGCCCCACGCCGCTCTGCCCGGCTCGGCTCCTGACATGCAGTCGCTCATCTCTCCGGTGACCAAGGCCATCCTAGTAGCGCTCTTCATCTTCGCCATACTCCTCATCCTCTATGTGATTCTTTGGTACATTTGCAGAGACGTGGACTGCGACCACGGCATCTGAGAGGATTCCAAACGGGAATAAAAAAAACGGGGATTTGACAATGGGGCGCGCAGAGGAGCCCACAGAGCCCTGCAGGGTCATGCTGTAAGTCTTCATTTTGTCTTGTCTTTTTAATGTCTTTACGTGTTTCTAGGTTATCTCTGGATGCATATGTGTGTATGTGTGTGTGTGTGTGTAAACGCGCTCTTTCCTGTCGTGCGTAATGTTAAACGCGCTCTAGTTAGAAATAGGTGATGACCGGAGTGCGTCTCCACCGGCACCTGGTTTACCTCAAACCCTAAATCAGCCCCTTAGATTCCTCATAGTTCAACTTGCCCGGGATGCTCTGTAAAGCCTCGTGGCAGCAGCTCAGAGCGGCGCGCGGACTGACAGAGAATTCTTAAAGGTGAGACAATGTCATGAGCGGGGATCGAACCGGTGTCAAACGGGGAAGACGGTTGCTGGAGCGCGTGTGTGGGCTCCCAATGAACGGGGGGAACGGAGAGAGAGCGCCGTTGCCGGTGACATTGCGGTAAACTGCGTGGGTGTCCCTTAAGGTCAACAACAACAGTGTGTTTACATCAGGTTGCCAATATTGTTTTTGCTCCTCCTCCTCCTCCTCTTCCTCTTCATCCCCCCTTTTTTCTTTCCTCTCTTTTTTCGGTATATCTGCAGCATTAGTTCATGTTCAGTTCATGTTGGTCTCTGAGGATGCTTCCACATTGGCATTTTCCATCCAACAAGATAACAGGATTATCTCCATTGGCTCCTTATTCCTAATCTGTCTTGTGCCATGTTTTTGACTCCTTATCATGAAAAACGCCGCTAATGCTTTTACGCATAGCGCATTTATATTCCCCGTGACATCAGAGCGCCTGTTCAACATGCTATGTCCAATCTTAGTTAAGAAACATGCTCTATCTCTC